>NC_064629.1:508712405-509012405 GCF_023864275.1 Schistocerca cancellata | reverse complement strand
TCATACTGAAGTAGCGTTATAGGAAGGACTACAAAGAAAGAACGCAAACGCAGCAGTGGCGATTGATACATAATTCAGTTAACAAATTATTCAGTGTCACAATTAAGTCAATGCAATTGAAGAGAAGCAGAAAAAGCAAGCATTAACAAGTGTGCAATTCTGCAAATTTCTCTCCCTTAGATATACTCATGATAGTGACAGGATTTTTGGGCCAGATATGGAATTAGATCATTTTTACTGACTATCGATCCGCCTGCTAGTGGCTAGTGGCTGCTTCACAGAATGGATGAAAACCTTGTCTCCAGCGAACTAGAAACCGAAAACTAACACAGTCTTTATCTTGAAGGATGAACACTTTACCACTAAGCTCGTGTAGAACTGTGGCAAACATCGCATCCTTATTTTCTGAATAAGGGCTAAGATGGAGAAATTGCAACACATATGGTGAAGTAAGCTGCAGTTTCTGTTGGAAAAAGCTGCCTAGGCTCAAAAACATAAATTCGCTTCATGTGTGTCTTCTCTTACGTGAGAATCATTCGGGCCTATTTCAGCTCTATGGCCATATTCAGGCTAGTTATCTGCAGGCAAATTTTCTTAATAGTCATAAAACTATAACTAACAACAATTTTGTTTGACTGTGTCTTCTTACTTACATCTATATTGCACAGTAGTGCTATCACTGTCTTAAAATCTTATTGCAGCCTAATTTTATTTGTTGACCCCCTTAATTTAATTTTCATTTGTGATTGCTGTTGTTGAGAAATGTCAGCTTGGGTCTTTTATCGGTGGTATATACTGTTGTAACTTTTGAAACCTGCCACTGATAGCATCACTGGGTTAGGTGTCAATCGTCGTTGACAGAAGTTACAAGCTATGACTGACACCATCGCTGCTTTAGCTGTCAATCGTAGGTGAAATTTTGCACTATGCTGCTAATGTGTGACAGTTTGAGATACTATGTTTTATAAAAAAAAAACCTTCAAGTAGCGATATTATGATAAGCTGGATTTCATTATTATTAGTACAGTGCATACTAATGAGCGTTTTTTCGTAGGTTTATGAGCACAACAGATAAACATAAGAGATAAATTAATCACCAGCTACAAAATCTCCTACGTTATGTAAGACTTTCTAACAATGCTCGCATAGTTTTTCTACTCAACTCCTGTAGACAATATATTGTTAAAATTTTGACTCCTTGCACGTCACGCTGTATCAGAGACAGTAGAGCTGTTTATTTCAGCATAATTATAAGGCCAGGTGTCTGCGAATTTTGTCACTGACAGTGCCTTATCACTGGATCATTCAATACATCACACGCCTTACTGTCTCAAAAAGATTACTCCAAATATGGTATTTAGTTGCCTGCTCCTGTTCAATCAAATCCTTCAACTTTTTAACCCTTGTGGAAGAGAGATACAGGGCAGTAAGTGTACTTCTTTCCTTAACCAAAGGAAAAAGAAAAAAATAACGATTATTCAGAATATTGTGTTTCCAAATTGGTAAAACAGATGAAAACGTGACACAATATTTAAAAAAAATTTAACTGCAGTGGAGATGAACATCTTATCGTATTCTGAACATATTTCAAACATACAAGTCAAAATGGTCTTTTTAATCTCTTAAGACTCCTATGAAAGGGCAAAATTCTAAGGAAAGAAGGTAAGAACATTGGAGTTTAATGTCTCATCCACGATGTCATTAGACACAAAGTGCAGGATAGGGAAGGAAACGGCTGTGTTCTTGTCAAGGAAGCGTCCCAAAAATACGTTAATCTATTTAGCAGACCATAGAAAATCCGTATCACTCACCAGATGGGAATTTGAATCTCTGTCCTGCCAAATGCGAGACCAGTATCATATCATTGTGCCACCTCATTCAGTCAAGTGTGCGAGGAGTAACAAGTCTATTGATTTCACCCCAAACATCACCATGAGATAAGGGATATTTGGGCCAGGATCGTTGGGTTGGAAGGGTAAATGTTTGCATGTTGTAACAGAGCAGTAATACAGATATTGAGAATTGTATCTTCACCGATAGTTCCAATCAAAGTCCCACAGAACTTTGAGACTTTACATAAAGAAACAGAGACTGCACTAACCGAAGGCATCTGTTTAAGGAATATTTCTTTGACAATACATGGTTCCCACTTATCAGTAAATCGAAACACGCTTTATATCACTTTGCAGGTTACGTTGTGGAACAGTCAGGATAGGCGGTGAGGGGTGAAACTAAGGAAAAACGCTGTACTAAGCACTCAGGAGGCCAGTGGCTCAAATCTATGTCTCGTCAGACAGAGTTCAGTTTCTTGCGATTTTCCAGAATCTATTAAGGACAATGCAACAATCGTTCCATTGTAAAGGACATGGCTAGTTTGTTTTTCTATCCTTCCCTAGTCCGAGTTTCTATACTGTCACTAATGACATCATGAGTGGGATGTGAGGCTTAGAGTAGGGGAGGGCTAACGTTGTAGATTTTAAGTAGTTTTGGAGTTGCCACACCACTTACACAAAAATCAACAAAATCATTGAACTTATCTAAATATGGAAATAAAATGCTTACTTTCTGAAAAAATATTAAATTTTAACCGAATATCATAAAAGAAAAATAAAAAACAACAAACTCATAAAGTTTAACTGGACACTGTTTTTTATAGAAAAAAAGTCATGCATAACGCCTCATATTACAGTGACAAACCGGCAGAAAACAAAAATAAATGGAAATAAATGGGAATGAAAAAATGAAAACATATAATCAGAAAAATCACAAATCTTAACTCATTAACAAAATTAGTAAAATATTTGTAAAAATAACAAAAATTAAGGGAAATAGACATCAACAATAAAGTTGTTATTTCAAATGTTTTATGTGCATAAATAATTGAAGGAAGAAACCATTTATCTTAAAAACTCATTACTGTATTCTGAAGGAATTCATTGTGTGCATCACAGATCATGAAATTGGGGCTCCTTATCCTTATTTTCTTCTGTTCCTTTATATTTTAGGTTAGTATTCCCTTCTTCAAAATAGTTGAAATCGTATTCATTAATGAAATTGTTATATCTGGTTTTCAAAATAATTTTACACTCGTTAATAATTTCCATACTGGTTTTCTCTCCAATCTAGTATTCAGATATTCATAACCAGTAATACTGTATAGATAAACTAATTCTAACTCATTAATTTTTATGAATGAATGAGAGTTGTTGATATTGTTATGCTTCTTAAGAAATGGTTCCATTTATATGGAAAAATTTTTAAATAGGTACAAAAAACTTTAACTAATTTTCATTATTACAAAAATGTAATATTTTTTTAAATAAATGAGTAGGCAAATGAAAAACTCCACTGTAGTTGAACATTAAAATTGTAAAACGAATAATTTAAGAGGATATTATAAATTAATAAGAGGTAAACTAACTGCCCTTATAATTAAACATCACAATATTAAGAAAAATGTTTGGAAACAATCACCTTACTCTGAAACTGAAAATGGTGATGAAGTTTTTAAAAATGATGAGATTAAGCAGTAGAAAGAAATATTTCTGTTTTCTACTCACGTACTTGAGAAATGCGAAAACAAAAAATCAAAGCAAATTTATGTAACTGAAGAGAGAGCAGGTATGAAAAAAACTTCAAGTTTTTGAAAATTTCATTTTTTGATAATGATGCTGATGATTTCACAAGAGATGATAAATGTAATAACGTAAAATCTGAAAATTTGCAGCAGTGTTCTGGTTTGGGCATCACAAGTTATATTCATCTTTCCATAAAGAAATATGAAGCATCATTACAAATTTTATCATGAAAGCAGAGCATTATTTATTACTGTTATTTTCTTAGTGTTCTTTTGTGTTACTGCCACAACAATTTTCTGAGTCACAGTTATGACATAAATTGGATAATTTATAATAAAATTACATGCATTTATATCAGCATCTCCGTTTACTTGTGTTACTCTCTTAAAACCACATAATGAGTCACAAGCTTACAAATAGTTATTTGACTGATATGATTACACATTTAATGAAGACAAATGGCATTTCCTCCATTTTTCCAGTAAATATTCTGCAATTTTACATTATCAAATAATGAACAATCAGCCAATTGATTATTTTTGTTGCTTGCTTGTAAAACAACAAAATAAAAATTGTACATATTGAATTCTGATGAATTATAATGACCTGTTATACCTATTGCAAAATTTTTTATACTATCCAGTCTGTGATTTCTATAGTTTGTTGTTCAAAGAAAGACATTGGTATTGTAAATTTTTTAAGTCTTTCTTGCTCTAACTCTAGATCATATTCTGGTTCAGACTTAACAACAGGAACTTGAGTTTCAACATTTTGAAATACAATTTTTCTGTCTTTATTTAAATTATCTGTTATTTCTACTCCAGTATTATTTAAACCAGCCTATCAAACCATTCTATCATTTCAACACAAACTCAAAGTTAAACAAGATCTGTTTCTCACATTATTTCTTTATAATCTTTAAAAAACCTACCAGATACTTGTAAAGGAGGAAGAATTTTTGTTAGTTCCTATATTCCCATTATTAAGCATATATTGTACCATACAACATTTATGAGCAAGAGATAAAGTTAAATTTGATAACACAGATGAAGAAATAAAAGTATATTCTAGTTTAGAATATATTCTATATTAGAGAACAGAAAATTTTAGAGGATATAGAGTAACTTATTTCTTTTATACAGTTACAAAATTAAATAATTTTCAGCACAATTATCAATAAATTTGTTATTGATTTTTCCATCATATCAGATACTCTGTTCCATCAGCTAAAATAGTTCTGAAACTGATACATACTTTGTCACGATTTGGGTGAACTCATCCTTCACCAATAATTATGTTAATTTCAGTATCTAAATCACGAATATTTAAGCGATTTCTAATTTGCTCATATATAGGAAAAGATGGAAACTGATAGTTCTCAATTTTCATTGTTTATAAACATTAAGATCTATTAATTAAAATAACTATTGTAGTAGCGCCATTAAAACAATTCAAAGTATTATTTCCATTAATTACAGTTAAAGCTAAGTCCTGAATTTTTCTATTATGAACTGGATTAACTTTTGGATAATTTTATTAATACATTTAATGAGCACCAAATCCTGAATTAGATATAAAAGAAGAGATCATATTAGTGTCTCAAAGAGTTCATCATTTTTACAGACATCCCATCTGCAAAATTAATATTCATTTCAAATGGTATAACTTGGGAATATGATTAGCAATAGTTTTTTTCTTAGCATCAATAATTTGATTGTTAAATCCTGAAACTTCTCCAGTACTATCTTTTATATATATATATATATATATATATATATATATATATATATATATATATATATATATATATATATATATATATGTCATCCCCATTGATTCACAAGTTGCCGAAGTGGCGTCAAATCGAATATATATATATTAGGTTTGTAAAACGGATGAAATATTTGAAGTTTTTCAAACCACATTGGTTAAAAAGGAAATTTTGTAATTTCTGCATCAAAACACAATCTATTATTCTTTGATGCAACATTTAAAGTAAACAAAGTTGTATTAAACCAACTACAGCAATATTTTTATAACTATCTCTTAATGGCACAGTTTCTTTAAGAATCATTTTTTAACTGAAAATATTGTTTAATTTATAATTAACATTTTTGTTAGTTAAATGAGTAATTGGAATCCAAAATTAAGAAAAACAGTACTGAAAACATTTACCAAATTCTTTTTGGTGTTGTGTAACTGGAGCAAATAGTTGCTGACAAGATATTAATAAGTGATTATATTTTTTGGCCACAGGATATTAAAAGTGGGCAAAATATATTTGTTCTAAAAGTTTACATCAAAGAAAATATCAAGAATTTATGAAAAATATTTTAAACAGCTACAGATGATATTGTTACTTTTACTGAAAATAATAAAGAAATTACACCACTAGATGAATGTTAACTAAATTCAGTTGTTTTATATGTTAAAATGTTTTAACTATAGGAATATGGTTCAATTAGGCCCTGACTTATTCAAAAATACAAAATAATTAGTTAGAGGTAGTACCAATTTTTAAAATATTTTTAGACGATATGATACTAATCTGAATCACATTTATGAAGGGATTGTTTCATAAATTAGACAAGAAGATGTTGATGAAGGACAAGTACAGAAATGTAATTAGAGGTTTTTTAACAATATACAACCATAAAAACTTAAAGCATGTAGATATAGACACATAAAACCTGAAGAACGTAAACAATTTAAAAATATATAAACAGTCAAAGGTAAATTATTAATTTTTTATCTTGGTTGAATGTGTACAAAGTACAAGCCTGAGGTTTTTAAAAAGTTAACCAGGGCAGAAAGATAAAGGAAGAATTAAAAGAAAATAGTAAAACATAAAAATGAATTACAGCTGGTTATTGATGCAATAGAAAAGTAAAACAAGTAATTGAAGATTTAGTTGATAAAGTACCAAAACCTATTGAACAATATTGGGAAGTTGAAAACAAATGGCACCTTATAATCACCATAAATATGTAAAAGAACTTAATGATATTTCAGCAACTCATTATATCTTCAGCAAGTCAGAAATACTGGATGTTCTAGATATATAGAATAAAAATTTAAAAGTTAATAAAAATAGTAAAAGTGAAGCAATGTTGAAATAATGCAGCAATAGCAAAGCTTTTGCATGAAGACCAATTGTTATGCTTGAATATATTGGGAAATTATCACTAAAATTTGTTAAAGATGAATTACTGATCAGAAAAAGACATTATGAAGGAACAGATGAATTTATGAATCTTTGAAGGAACAAATATATTGCTATAGAAGATATAGCTCAACAATTTTATTTTATTGTTTTCTAAAATTATGGAAATATGTTAGTTGATTCAGGAGCAATAGGTATTCTGAAAATAACACTCTTAAAATAAATTGAAGTGAGGAAATTAGACACAAGGACTTCATAGACGAAATTGTTGAAGTCTATTTTCTAACTTTAGTAAAAGCAACTGAAAATAAAGAATCTCAAGAGAATGGGAAATGGGTGAAGGTTTAATTAGTAAAGATATATAAAAATCCATCGAAGATATATGGATGATGGGTGTTAGAGACTTAATCTGTACATTAACCATAACATATGGAGATCAGATGGCTGGAAATAAAAACTGTTGTAACGAAAATGTTTGAATAGTAGAGATGTTAACAAATAAATTTATTAATCTCATTATCTATAATCCAATAGGAATTAAATAATTAAATAAATTTTTTAAGAGTTAACTTCATAAGTTTCGGGAAAATAAAGAATATGTTAAAGGATGAATAATAATAGCATGTGACAAGGACCTCCTGTCGGGTAAGCCACTTGTCTGGTGCAAGTCTTTCGATTTGACGCCACTTCGGCGACTTGTGAATCAACGGGATAACATGATGAAGATAGGACAACACAACACCCAGTCCCTGAGCGGAGAAAATCTCCAACCCAGCCGGGAATTGAACCCGGACCCTTGGATTGACAGACTGTCATGATGACCACTCAGCTACAGAGGTGGACAAAGGATTAATTATCAGATTAATTAAATAATGATCATTTGAAATGAACATTCCTTATTATAAGTATTGTGACCAAAGAACTAAGTTAGCAGGTGATCAAAGAATAAATATACTGAATGAAACTCATCAAAGTCATGGTACTGAGAGTTACAAAGATTGAGAATCTAGACATGAAGCATACAAATATCTTCAAAAAACAGACAAGAAAGAATGAATTCTGAACATGCAACATCTGGAGAAAGATTTAAGGCAACAGCAGTTAGAGAGATAACATTTGGAAAAATTAAGTTTGGGATGGGCCCAAAATCGATGAAAATAGATGAGAGCTATAACATGTAGTGAGTTCTACTTAAGCTGCTACAAATTTTTCATAATATAAATAAATTAATTTTTATTTAATTGTTACAAATGTATTTCTATATTAATGAATAACTTCAGTAACGATTAATCTTTGTTACAAGGTGGTAGAACTAAACCAAAAGCCTCTAAAATTATGACCCAAGAATGAACAGTCAAATAGCATTAACAGTATTTTGACTGATGCACAAAAAAGAAAGGGAGATAAGAAAGTTGCTGGAAACTTGCAAATCGCATGAGGTATTACAGTTTAGAAAAAAAAATATTGAATAGCTAATAGAAAAGAAGGAAACAAAAGATGAAGGAGAATTTTTTCCATTATTGTTGGTAGCATTACCATCTCTAGCTTCTGCAAATTGAACAGCTGGAGGGGCCACTGATGTTGAAAATGCAATAATAAACAAGAAACAAGGAGAAGATAATTAGAAGAATGAAAAATAGTTAATTAAGCAATAGAGAATAAAGCAGCTGGAGTGAAATTGTCAAACAAAATAATATTAAAGAAATAACTAATATACATCACAGCAAATTAAATAATTTTGATAAGGAAAATCTTGATAAACAATTAAAAATCAAAGTCTTAGAGACATTTTACAAACGACAAATTTTTATAAATGAAAATTTTTTAATATGGCATAATTAATTTAGATATTTCTAATACTATTCATACTAATGGGATTTGTTATTGGAAAGCAAAATAATACAAAAATTCTTCTCGATCAATTTGGTGTCAGTATCATGGGAAATTACTGATATTTAGGACCAATTATTTATCCTACTAATGTGAGAGAATACAATATATATATATATATATATATATATATATATATATATATATATATATATTAAATGGTCATATTTGTAATGGTTTAAAAATTATTAACAGATAATTATAGCTGTACCATTATATTTAAGAATAATTTTATTCTGTGTACTTACTTTACAATCACATGTAGATGAAAGATTGGAACAATAATTATGCAATTTATAATCTAAATAAATGGAAGAACGAATTTCATATCTGAACTACAACAAATTTATTGTAACTGATCAGCCTCAAGGAACAACAGCAAGAAATGGAAGGCAGCATACTGAAGGAATTTGTAGAGTTTATGAAACTAAAAAAAGTAAATTTGCTACATTCGTAAAGAAATTATTATTGTAATATAGAAACTCAAGAGGAAAGTTTTTTTAAAGAAGCACCATTTTTCTTGCTATAGAAGACTGATGTCAATAAGATTTAGTACAAATAGCTATGAGAATTGAAATTACCTTCGAAAATAAAAGAAATATATAAAAAGTTATTTTCTGTAATCGATGTTTTTAGAAACTTTTCTTGCATTACTCTAGTTAAAGATAAAACTGGTCCTACTAATTCAGAAGCTTTTGAAAAATTATAATGCAGAGAACATCAAGAGATCTACAAACAGATAACGAAAATTACTTCTATAATAAAGATTTTTAAGAATTTATGAAAAAAGTATATAATTAATCATTACTCTGCTTCTACAGAATTAATAGTTTCAATTGTTGCAGGATTTAATGGAACACTTAAGAAATATGGAAAAAAATATGCACTTCAAGGAAACTTAAAATGGATTGAATTATTTGTGAAATGGATTAAAAGAATATAGTAATACAAAACAATTAACAATATAACAAATTCCAACGGACATTAATGAAAGAACTCATAAACCAGTGACCACTGTGTATAATAATGAACCAAAATATAAAATATAAGTAAAAGCCAAATCAGTAATCTGAAAGGAATTCTAGAAATGGGCTACATAGCCAACTGCCAAAAGAAAAGTTTTGAAATGGATGATATATTTTCAAATCCAGCTATATAGAAATGGAAAACTATAACAGAAATTTTAATGAACAATAACTTTAAAAAACAATATATCCACCTACATATGTCATAGGGATTATTTTAAAAATAAAACCTAATCAAGTTTACATTAAATGATCAGAACTTCATAATTCTCACAATAGTTCGGTCGATAAAGAAAAATTATTGCACCCCTTAAGGTTCAATTTATTATCTCATCAACAACTGCCTTGTTGTATACTCATCCAATATATTAAAATAATTGCAATGAGATACAATTCTCAGATTTTCTTTAAGTCTTCGATATAAATTTACTGAATAGGGTAATAATCATGTCTTAACATTTCTTTGCGATTGGGATGTCAATTTCTAGTTTCAATCAGTTTTATATAGTCTTTTTATTATCTTTTTAATCTGCTCTAACAACATAACAATCAGACCTAAAGTTATTATCAAATAATCTTAGAATAACGAATTTTGGTATTAAATATTCATTATTTGTTTGAGGAATCATCTGTGGTAATATTCTATTCATTTCTCCATTTTAATCATTTATTGGCTCTAAAGCAATATTAAGTGTTTTCTTAAATTTTCTATTCACTCATCCTCTAATTTGATGTTTTCTGTATTATTATTATTAAATTCTTTACTTAATTTTGTTGTTCTGTAGAATAATTTTTCTGTGCTATTTGGATTCTGTTGGAATGTATCATTGTTCTTTATTATTATATTACCCACATTCAGAAATTAGTGGTAGACTTTTACATGAACCCAATCTTAGAATTTTGTTGGTTCCTTCAGTTTTATTTTTAATACTAAGGAATATATACCTCATTCATAAAAACCATATTGTATTTTATATTTGATTGAGTAATAAATAGTTACTCTTCAGATCTTTATGCTTTTCCCTATATTTTTCTCTAAAAGGATCTGATGTTTCTTTTCTTGTATTTGTAAATTATAAATCTTTTACTTTGAACCAAGGACTTTTTTTCCTCAATAATTGTTAAAACTTGTTTATAATTATGTTTAAGATTGTTGGTGAGAATGGATTGCATATGCTGGAAACATCTTTATTAGAAAATTTTTTTTTAGTTATTCATTTTTAATTCCCTCTGTTTCTATTTTTTAAGATTTTTCTTTTTTAACCTGCAGCTTCATTTTTGTCATGTTCAGATTGTTCTTTTTTATCTCTATTTTTTTAGTACAATTTTCTATATAATTGGAATCAATTCCAGACTGCGTCAGATCTAAGATCTTGAAACATTATAGAGTTGTGAAATCAATTGCTAATTTTTACTCTACAGAAATATACAACAAATGTTTATATATCAATGTGTAGACAATGTATAAATGACTAGCATGGAAAATTGTATAACAGCAAAAAAAAAAAATTCTTTGTGCATATGGTGAATATATTTCTAAATACTATTACAAAAAATATTAAAAACTAATTCTGAGAGGAGAACACTATAAAATATTGTTATCAATGAAAAATAATGATAACAGAGAAACAAAAATTCTAAGAATATGTTAATTTTCCAAAATTTATAGATTAAGATGGTTTTTACTCCAATACTATGTCTAATAGGAAATACTTAAGCAAATTAAAGAAAGTGTTCTAGAATATACCATAAATAAAACATTTCAAATTTAAATTTGTAATAATTTTTGATTCTTCTGTTTATTTTAAATATTCCTTATATTTCTTTTTATTTTTGTTTTATTAAAAAATAAAAGAAAATACTATCAATTAATCAGTTTACAATGCTTTTACAGCAAATTTTCTGTTTAATTTTTAAAAACATTTATTTTACAATTTTGTAGACTTAAAGTTTTCTTATTAATTGCAACAGAATTAATTACATGTTTAAAGCTTCATATCAAAGTCATAGCGCAATATAGTTCTTTATTATTAAAGAATTTTCACGATCTTATAAACTTATCTTATTTTTTGCAACATTCTCCCTTACTTCTTTAGATTTTTGCTCTTCTTTGTGTTCAACTTTACATCAATACATTTTTGCTCTCAAACCAGTAAATTCTTCGATTATGTTACCATTATATGCATATTTCACTCTTTCTAAATGTTTTTTATTCACTTGAGGAATATTATAAGTATCTTATAGATAAATTCTAGGATGAAATTTGTCACCAATTCGTCATATCCTCAAAAAACCTCAATTTTACTAGTGTAGATTTAACTGTCAGTATCCTGCTAACAAAGTTCGATATTTTCTCCCTATTTTGGTTTAATAACATTAAAGTTAAAATCAGACTTCAACTCTGTTGGGAAAACAAGTTTACTCATTCCAGTATAAATTGCCTACCGAGCAAAACATTATTGTTATGCATATGAGTTGTAGCAAGATTTTCATTAAATATTATTCTTCCTTATAAATGTGGCTTTGCCATAAGTTTTACACACTGTTTGGCACCTGACAATAATTTTACATTAACTCTGTTTCTCGTATTTTCCACTGTTTTTCCAAATGTAGGTTTGTTCGTTATTTTCTATGATTTTTTTCAAAATCTGTTTTGCTTTAGCTCTCATTTCTATATTTAAGTGTGTATGCTTTTTCAACCAATCATATTCTTTAATATATAAAACTTAATTTTTATTATGTTAATTTAATTGAAGAGTTGTGCAATGAACGACATAATTATATTTATTATCCAAAACAGATAATAACTTAATTTCTTAGGTACATGGGATATATTTGTTTTTAGGAGCAAGCAGTAAATCTATGTCAGAAATCAAACAAGTTTATAGGTTATTTTAAATCTATTTCAAAAATATATAACATTTCAGCTGTATCTCACATCTCGTTTTTTAGATGCAAATTAATTTCGATTATCCCATCAAAATCCCTCATATAGTGGATATTGACTCATAGCCCAACCACACAAATTGTTTGTTTCTAGTCATGCTAAAAATTTCTTATCTTCTTTACCTCCAAATATTTTGCTTTAACATATCTTTTACAACATTATGATATTCCTACATTAATTCTGCATCTACATCTACAGAGATACTCTGCAAAACACATTTAAGTGCCTGGCAGAGGGTTCACCAAGCCACCTTCACAGTTCTCTATTATTCCTATCTCATACAGTGCACAGAAAGAATGAACACCTATATCTTTCCGTAAGAGCTCTGATTTCCATTATTTTATCACGGTGATCGTTTCTCCCTAGGTAGGTCGGTGTCAGCAGTTGGTAATTGGAATTTCGTGAGAAGATTCTGTCACAATGAAAAACGCCTTTCTTTTGTAGAAGTCCAGCCCAAATCCTGTAACATTTCAGTGATACTGTCTCCCATATTTCACGAAAATACAAAACGTGCTGCCCTTCTTTGAACTTTTTTGATGTACTCTGTCAGTCCTATCTGGTAAAGATACCACACCATGCAGAAGCATTCTAAAACACAGTGGACAAGCATAGTGCAGGCAGTCTCCTTAGTAGATCTGTTATATTTCCGAAGTGTTGTGCCAATAAAACGCAATCTTTCGTTAACCTTCCCCACAACAATTTTTATGTGTTCCTTCCAATTTTAGTTTGATTGTAATTGTAATTCCTATGTATTTAGTTGAATTTATGGCCTTTAGATTTGACCGATTTACCATGTAACCGAAGTTTAACGAATTCCTTTCAGCACTTATGAAAATGACCTCTCACTTTGTGTTATTTAGTGTCAACTACCAACTTTCGCAAAATTCAGATATCTATTTTAAATCGTTTTGCATTTTATTTTGATCTTCTGATTAAATTATTAGTCAATAAACGACAGTGTCATCTGCAAACATCCTAAGACAGCTGTTCAGATTGTCTCCCAAATAGTTTATATATGTAAGGAACAGCAAACGGCCTATAACACTACCTTCGGGAACGCCAGAAATCACTTCTGTTTCACTCGAAGACTTTCCATCAATCACTATGAACTGTGACCTCTCTGACAGGAAATCAGAAATCCAGTCACATAACTGAATCGATATTCAATAAGTACGCAATGTCACTACAAGCCGCTTGTGTGGTACAGTGTCAGAAGCCTTCTGGAAATCTAGAAATACGGAATCGATCGGAAATCCCTTGTCAAAGCACTGAACACTGTATGCAAATAGATAGTTGTGTTTCAGAAGAACGATGTTTTCTAAATCCATGTTTACTGTGTGTCAGTAGAGGCAATTCATAATATTTGAATACCATATCTATTCCAAAATCTTGCTGCATATCAACGTTAATGATATGGGACTGTGATTAAGTGGATTACTCCTACTACCTTTCTTGAATATTGGTGTGACCTGTGCAACCTTCCAATATTTGGGTACAGATCTCTCATCGAGCGAATGGTTGTATATGATTGTTAAGTATGGAGCTATTGCATCAGCACACTCTGAAAGGTATCTCATTTGTATACAATCTGGACCAGAAGCCTGGATTTTATTAAGTGATTTAAGTTCCTTCACTAATCCGAGGATATTTATTTCCATGTTACTAATGTTGTTCTTGATTCGAATTCTGAAATATTTACTTTGTCTTCTTTTGTGAAGGCATTGCAGAAGGCTTTGTTTATTAACTCTGCTTTGGCAGCACCATCTTCGATTTTATCTATACAGCTACCATGCAAAGAAGGCATTAATTGTATCTTACCAGTAACATACTTTACGTACCTCCAGAATCTCTTTGGACTTTCTACCTGGTTTCGAGTCAATGTTTCTTTGTGGCAACTATTATAAACATCTCCCATTGAAGTCCACACTAGATTTGGAGATTCAGTAAAGAACTGTAGATCTTGGGAATTTTGCGTCTGTTTAAATTTGACATGTTTATTTCGCTGTTTCTGCAACAGTGTTCTGACCCATTCTGTGTACCAAGGATGATTAGCCCCGTCATTTATTAATTTATTTGGTATAAATCTCTCAATTGCTACTGATACTATTTCTTTGAATTCAAACTAGATCTGGTCCACACTTATATTGTAAATTTGGAAGGAGTGGAGACTGTCTCTCAGGAAGACATAAAGTGAATTTTTAGCTGCTTTTTTGAATACTTACATTTGGGGGTTACAATATTCAATCTTGCTACGACAACCCTGTGTTCACTAATTCCTGTATTCGTTTTGATGTTCGTTATTAACTCAGGATTATTTGTTGCTAAGAGGTCAAGCATGTTTTCACAACCGTTTAGTATTCGTGCGGGCTCATGAACTAACTGCTCGAAATAGTTTTCAGAGAATGCGTTCAGCACAATTTCGGATGCCGTTTTATGCACACCTCGAGAACTAATATCTATTTTCTCCAACATATCGGGGGTAAATTAAACACCAATTACCATCGTATGAGTTGGGTACATGTTTGAAATCAAACTACAAATTTTCTTTGAACTTTGCAGCAACTGTATCATCTCTATTTGGAGGTTGGTAAAAGGATCGAATTATTATTTTATTCTGGTTGCCAACATGAACCTCTGCCCATACTAACTCCCAGGAACTACCTACTTCAATCTCAGGATAGATAAACTGCTTCTCACAGCAACAAACACGCCACTGCCAATCGTGTTTAGCCTATCCTTTCGGACCATCATTAGGTTCTTCGAAAAAATTTCGGCACAGTTTATCTCTGGCTTTAGCCAGCTTTCAGTGCTTATAACGATTTGAGCATCAATGCTTTCATAATAAGAATCATATCATAAATTTCGGCTGAGCTTACCTCTGGCTTTAGCCAGCTTTCAATGCCTATAACTATTTGAGCATCAGACTGCCCTCACCATGCCCATATACTTCTTAGAGGAATCATGTAACTAATAATGACAAAGTGTGGGTGATTCGATCGGAAAATGCATTAAGGTGGACATAGATAAAATTGGTAGTGTGTATGTATAGAGTTTGAAAAGGAGACCAGAATATCAGACATAGTCCTAGGCTTTCTGTATGTCGAGGAAGAGAAAAATATCTTTTTACGGGAGTTGACCCAGTGGGATAGGATGTGGATGAAATGCAGAAGCTGGTGATCAGAGGAGAAGTCGGGACTAAATACACACTAATTAATAGGAAGAATGTGGTGTTGGCTCAGGTGTTAATGGATGTGTCAGGAGAGGCTGGATTGGAAGATCTTGCTGCACTGGGTGAGGCGGATTGGTCGGTAGGAGGATGTATCGGAAAGGGGTTTGTGCAGTTTCAGGATATGTGGGATTTTGAAGGTTTTCCATAGTTCAGTGTAATAACCTGTGGACACAATAGTTGTTTAAAGGTTTGTACAGGTGACTATAAAAGAGAGGCAGCATTCTTAGTGATGTCAGTAGATAATGCAGTCGTAACTGCGTTACTGTGACTGGTGTATTTAATTATGTTTGTGGTATGTTAGAAGCTGGGAACCAGGGGTGGGAAAGCAGTGTTTATGTGTTTATGGATGATAGGGAACAGGGAGAAATCAAAAGGAGCATCATCAGGTATTGAGAAAGTGTTAGTTACGTGTACCATAGATCATTTGAGTGACTGTTTTATCGAAATAATGTAGAACCGGTCAGTTCATAGGATATGAATACATGACTGGTGGTAACATTTATGATCACATTACCGTATTTTCCTACTGACGCAACTACACTTAAAAACTAGCTTTTTTTAGAAATGGTTACCAGTTCTTAAACAGAAATTCTTCAATGGAACAGTGGTAGAAATGGTTTTAAATTAGATTAAAAACTTGTTGGATGTTGGGATGGACGGATGTTTTACCAAGAATTTCATGATGTCTTCATCTGTGGGAGTTGAGTGGAGGGAATTCTTGGGGTGAATGGTTTTTTTTATGGGATGGATTGGGACAATGAGTTCAGATTTAGTAGGTGGGTAGGTGGAAGCTTGGCTTTTTATTTAATGGAATTGTTGGAGTGGGAGCCATTGTATAGATTGCATGTAGGAGTGGATGTTAGGCTGGGGCACTGTTTAAGAAAAAGGAGGCTTTGCAGTGTGGACAGGTGGGTGGCCTTTTATAATTTGCAGTTAGATGATTATTGTAGTGAAGACGCTTTTCACAGTGGTAGGACTGAGGACTGGACTCGGAAGGTTTGAGCTAATGGTGGTGGTGGTATATCAGGGCACCCTCTTTAAGAAGATCTATGGCGAATGTTGATTCAGTAAAAGCATGGATGAGGCAAGTGGGACCAAGGTCATTGATGATTCATAAGGTATTTGGGTTGTCGTTTGCATCAGATTCCATTTATTCATCCTTGATTTCAGTGTTGTCATTAGTGATTACTGTGATGGGGATGTGAAGATGGCGCAGTGGTTGGGATTGTGTGGCACAGGATTTGGTGGTGAGAGTATTAAGGAGGATTTTGGACCAAATGAAATAAAAGGATGTTTGGGGAAACAGACAGTGTGAAAGTTGGGATTCAAGGACTTCTTTCCTTGGGATGATTTGATGGCTGTGAGGGCTTGGTAGGTATTATTTTTTTATTTAGCGTATGAGGGATTTGAGTTTGAGGAATTTTGTGTCTGAGTTGGAGAGGATGAAGGGGAAGATGCAGGAGGGAGAGAACTTACATCCATATGCTGACTGACATCAGGATCATTTTGCACTTATTTAGGTGTGGGATTGGGATATATGTTAGTGTTTTAATGTTTTGTTGGTCTCTTAACGGCTGTTGGAGGGAAGGATTGCTGTGGGGTGAGGCGTTATGGTAGGTGATGTTGTTGAGGGTAACTTGAAAGTTATGGAGGTCCTTCAGCATGGCTTGCATTGATTGGTGCAGTGGGGCTTTATGAAGTGATACTTATGATGTCATCTGTTGAAACTGTTGCTCATCAGGCTGTTAAGCGTGCGACAGTTGTCGATGTGATGGCAGGTGAGTCACAGTTGAAAGAAAAATGTACGAGGAGTTGGGGATTGGCAGAGATTCACATGTTACTGCTGTGGTGTAAGAGGGTACTGTAAGTAAGGAAAGGTTGGTGTAGGAGAGTGGGTTAGAGAACATGCTCCATGTGGTGACAGTGGGAGTAGGAGATGAAGGGATGTAGACTGTATACACTGTGAGATGTTCCATGATGGTAGACATTGATCAGCAGCCTTTGCTAATGTGGGCAGCTGCCATAGCGGCGTAAGGACGATGGCGAGATGCTGTGGTGGAGTTATCAAATATGATAATGTCTCCGATGTTACAGACACAGCAGCAGCAATGTTCTGAGTGTTGCAGTGGTGACACCAAGAGATGGAGGTGGTGATGGTGGCGTCGAGAGCGTTGTTGATGGGTGATGGGTGGTTGACGTCATCGATGGGGGCGGCGGCGGCGACGGCGAGGTGGAGATGGCGGCACTAACGAACATCCTCAAAAGAAGGTGTCGAGGAATACATGCATACACAAAAAAGAAGTCTCGAAGACGCAGATAAACTACTCACACAAATAGGTACCAAACTGCACAGGATTACAAGATAGGTGAGAGCAAACGACTATTATAACACTAAAAAGTACCCTAGCCGCACTGTTCCAACAACTGCCGGAAGATGTGCTCTTAAAATCACTTACATGTGTTTATCTAAATGATTAACAGAACTATGATGAAGTACGTTTTACAATAACATAATTATATCATTAATGAAGATGGTAAGCGGTTCAAACGGCTCTGAGCACTATGGGACTTAACATCTATGGTCATCAGTCCCCTAGAACTTAGAACTACTTAAACCTAACTAACCTAAGGACATCACACAACACCCAGTCATCACGAGGTAGAGAAAATCCCTGACCCCGCCGGGAACCCGGGCGTGGGAAGCGAGAACGCTACTGCACGACCACGAGCTGCGGACAAGATGGTAAGCACCTAAAAGTAATTACCAGTACAAATTACAAATGTTGTCTCTGTGACAAGAAAGAGTTATACCAAATGTCATTGAAGTACGTTGAAATGAAATTGAAACAAAAGGGAATGATATTAGGGTAGCAGTGCCCTTTTATTGGGCTGTTCTGGAGCATTTGCATTGCTGGTGCCGTCGCCGTAGCTGTGCTTACTTCCGTCTCTTCAGTAGCCTGCAGAAGGCTAGGTGTGGTCACCTAATCTCACATAGTCGTGCATCCGTCAGCTGCAACTTCTCTCCAAGTTCGTCTTTCTACGATTCACTAGAGATTCAGATCATCGAAAACGTTGAAAAAGAACTCCAGGAGAAACCACTCTGATTATTCAGCACATTTATGGGATCCAGCATGTTCTCTGCATGAATTTCACGTTCTTCCAATATATCTAGCATTAATCCCTTATCTACAATATGTAAAATTTTGAGATATCTTTGTGGGCATTGAACAGTGCTTACATTTAAGGGGAAGCAAGTACTGTCTCTGTGATCGGTGGCAGTTGAGAGATAGACTTTCCCTCACTGTCACTTGGCCAAGGTCAAGCTGGCAGTGCTTGATGCGCATGAGAGCAGAGCAGACAAATAACCACGCAATAATCTAAAATAAAATTAAATGTTTAAATAGCTTCACAAGTCTTGGCCAGATTATGTATGTTAATGTTAAATCTTTTGAGTCTCATCATGAAACTTCCTGGCAGATTCAAACTGTGTGCCAGACCGAGACTCGAACTCCGGACGTTTGCCTTTGGGGAGCAAGTGCTCTACCATCTGTGCTACCCAAGCACGATTCACGCCCCCTCCTCACACCTTCACTTCTGCCAGTACTTCACACAAGCTCCCCTGCGAACATGGAGAACTAGCACTCCTGTCAGAAAGGATATTGCGGAGACATGGCTTAGCCACAGCCTGGGAGATGTTTCGTGAATGAGATTTTCACTCTGCAGCGGAGTGTGCTTTGATATGGAACTTCCTGGCAGATTAAAACTGTCTGCCATATCGAGACTCGAATCTGGGCGTGAGTCGTGCTTGGGTGGCTCAGATGGTAGAGCACTTGCCCATGAAAGGCAAAGGTCCCGATTTCGAGTCTCGACCCGGCACACAGTTTTAATTTGCCAGGAAGTTTCATATCAGCGCACACTCAGCTGCAGAGTGAAAATCTCATTCTGGAAACATCCCCCAGGCTGTGGCTAAGCCATGTCTCCACAATACCCTTCCTTCCAGGAGTGCTATCTCTGCAAGGTTGGCAGGAGAGCTTCTATGAAGTTTGGAAGATAGGAGACGTGGTCTGACAGAAGTAAAGCCGCGAGGACGGGGCGTGAGTTGTGGTTGGGTAGCTCAGATGGCGCAGTCGCCTTGCGGCACGCTAGCGTCACGGACGTCTTGTTTACATCCTTGGCGCGCAGCTCGCTCGCGGAGTTGTTTACGTGACTCTGCCGTCTTAGCGCACTATAATTCCTGCGAAAGAGAATGGCCTACGCCCACAGAAAATCGACGCTGAAGATAAGCTTCTCACCGACAAAAAGCACTTCAAATCGAACAGTTTATAAGAGATGAAGTCAAGATTGATAGCAACGATCTTGTTAGCATCCACCTGTCTATAGTGAGCAGTGTGGTAAGATATCTGCATTCCGCCCATACCCCGTTCTCAATGGAGTACGACACATCCTCATAGAGCTACCCAAACATGTGCCATCCTACTTATATACTGGTGGCTGCCGTGCAATTATAATTTATGATGGCCAGTGGAAGACATGCCCGGGATGTGGCAAAGAAGGACACCAGCGTTCAACTGTCTGCAACGCAGAATCACACAGTTACCGCCTGGGAACCTGCCAGCCACGACCGCTCCGACGACGCTACCACTGACGTTTGTCAAAGTTCTCCATAACGACCCCCGACCGCGATCTCCAGTAGCTCCTACTACTGACACATCGCCGCCTCCGTTAATGCCTCAGGCTAGCGCGGACGGACCGACGCCCTCGTCTCCTCCTCCCGTCAAGTGCAGTGGTGGGCAACCTCTAGTGCTGGGGATGGCCCTTGACTCCATGTTTATGCCTACCAATGCTTTTGTGCCTGAACATGCGGATCCCCAGGCGTCTTCGGACACTGAAGGTCACGTGCACAAGCAATGGTCGCCGAAGAAACGTCGGAAACGGCGAATCGCCCCGTCTGACACCTGCAGGACGCCGTCTCAAGACGATGAGGATCACAACTATCAAGATGTTTCCCTGATGGACGATTCCGTGGTGGAATCACCAGTCTGCCCCCCCGTCGAAGGTACAACCATCTTCGCATGCACCAGGACATTTCTGCAGAAGGGCAACATCGAGGTCCGACGCCCTCAACATTTCACGGAGCAATTGTAGTTTGACAGGGGTGCCAATGGTGTTGACATTCATGGAGGCAATTCTGTTAGCTATGGACATTGAACAGCAGCTGAGACGGCACCACTCTTCCACCGCCTCCGGGCTCCACAGGTACTCCACTGGACGCACACCATCCGCGCACCTTTGCGTGGTCTGACGATGTAGACGACGAAACACCCACCGCTGTTACAGCAGCGCCGGCCGGTGTGGCAATGCGGTTGTAGGCGCTTCAGTCTGGAAACGCGTGACCGCTACGGTCGCAGGTTCGAAACCTGCCTCGGGCATGGATGTGTCTGATGTCCTTAGGTTAGTTAGGTTTAAGTAGTTCTAAGTTCTAGAGGACTGATGACCACAGATGTTAAGTCTCATAGTGCTCAAAGCCATTTGTGACAGCAGCAAATGCTGCTCTTCAAACCTACGACTATTAATCAACAGGGTTCCTGGATGGGGATGTGCAACCTGCTGGGACAACGTTCCTGTTCGCTGCTACTCTTCGTGCCTCCATGAGCGTCCCTTTAGTCCCAATTCCCCAAAAAGCTAACAGAATTGCCTCCATGAATGTCAACATCATTGGCACCCCTGTCAAACTACAATTGCTCCGTGAAATGTTGAGGGCGTCGGACCTCGATGTTGCCCTTCTGCAGAAATTTGTCTTGCGACGTTTCCTAATATGTACTGAAATGTTTCCTACCTCACGCTGTGTGCAGACGGTGGCAGTGGGACAGCTATTCTTTTAGAGGAGGGCATTGAGGTAGACGATGTGATTTACTTACCATCGGCTAGGGGTCTTGCTGTGACTTTCCACTGTGTCCGAATCATCAATGTTTACGCTCCCTCAGGCACGGCCAAGCGACGGGAACGGTTGCGATTCTATTCTGAACAGGCCGCTCCTTTGTTTGCAGGCCGCTACGGCACACAATTGTGTGTTATCCCAGACGGACCAACATACCCATTTCACCACCTGCCAGGAACTCAAGCTGCTCGTACTTGAACTGAACCTTACCGATACTTGGGACCACGTGCATGGTGCTCGACCTGGATATACGTACGTCACTAACCATTCCGCAAGTCGTCTTGATCGTGTCTACGTTTCCCAAGGAATCGTAACTGCCACGCAACGCTGAGTTTTGACCTACGTCTTCTCCGACCATATCGCCTACATTCGCTCCAGAGGCAGGTGTGGCGCGGTCGAGGCCTGTGGAAGCTGAATGTCGCCCGTCTTAAGGATCCCGAATGCAGGCAGGTCGTAGAGACGACGTGGAACAACTGTTTGAGACGCCTACCAGCGTTTCCTTCAACACTCCGGTGGTGGCTCGACTGCACCAAATCTGCTTTACGTCGTCCGATGATGAATTACGGCCGTGACAAAATGCTGTGGCAACGACATACCATGGAATACTATATATCACAATTCTCTGGGAACTCTCAAACCGTGCCCCATCTGTTTAACGACAGGTTGAAATTCAACGGATTAAGGCGAAGATAATTTCTCTTATGCGTCACCGACTTGAAGGCACAATAGCACTCGTAATATGTCACGACTGTGTGCTAGGAGACCCCGCGTCCATGCATCATATTATCTGAGAGATACCAGAAAGACATCGTAAACGCCTTTGTGGATCACTACAAACAGTTCTATGCAGTAGAAGACCAGAACATGGCCGTAACGACTGATTTCCTTCGTTCCTTGAAAGGTAACCTTGACGGGGCTGCTGCGGAGATTCTCACAGCGACAATTACGGCTGATGACGTTGCTGATGCTCTTCATAAGGGTGCGGCGAAGAAAGCCCCAGGTCACGACGCGTTTCCACTGGAGTTTTACCGCATATTCCACGACATCATGGGCTCACGCTGGACTGCGATTTCTGAAGAACTGATGAACGCTGCCCTTCCCTTCTCACCAGAATTCGTAGAAGGCTTACTTATCCCTGTCCCTAAACCATCGGGAGATCGCGGAGTTGGACTTTATCGGGCGTTGACTATGTTAAATTGTGATTTGTAGATTTTTACCCGGATTCTGGCCGCTCGCCTTTGGTGCGTCATCCCTCAAGTCATTTCTCTGGATCAAACGTGCTTTGGTGGTGACAGTAACATTCAGACGGCACTCAGCGATTACCGTGACGTCATAGCCCTGGCCACGACCTGCCGCAGTCGCGGTGCCTTAGTGAGAGTGGAGTTCGACCACACCTTCGATAGAGTGAGTCATGACTTTCTAGAAAACTTACGCCGACGGACGGCCTTCCCCCACAGGTTTATACACTTCGTCTTGCGGCTCCTCCCAGGTGCCACGTCGCAAGTGCTGGTCAATGGCCGTATTGCGGGCCCTATTAATGTCATGCGGTCGGTCCGCCAAGGATGTCCGCTGTCAATGCTCCTTTTCGCCATCGTCTTTGAGCCACTATTACACGGTTTGAGGAGCCGGCTGACAGGGACAACAATGATGGGGCATACTTTCATCTTCCGCGTCTGTGCAGATGAAGTGATATTTCAGAGGATGAAGTGCGAGAGGCACTGGCATGGATCAACCAGTATAGGACTGCTGCGGACAGCCGTGTGAACCTGACTAAATCTAGCGCTATGTTCGTCGGTAGAGGTCTTCCAGCAAAGAGTGAGGCTCCATTGCCATCAGTGGACAAGCTCAAATGTTTTGGGACCACCTTCACGCGTGATATACAGCGCACGATCTCATTTAACTACAAACGACTGCTTCAAGCTATCTGCACGAACATTTGCGGCAACCTCCTGGGAGCATTGGACATGTTACAGCGGGTGGATCTTGGTAACACTCATCTAGTCTCACGACTTCCCCATTTAGCACAGATTTTACCGTTGCCAATCGCAATGGCACACAGACTTCAGGCGGCGTTCGGCTACATTGTCAGCGCGGGTCTTATCTTGAAAGTCCGTACGACGCGCTGACACTTTCTCCTCGAGATGACGGACTCGGCCTTGTCAACGTACAAGCGAGAGCAGCTGCCCTTTATGTAAATACGGTGGTTAAACCGTAGACGCGCTGACGAACCGGATTATCGGGAAGCCTGATTGACGAACTGGACCCTCCCTCTCGAGTGGCACCCGTTGCAGTAGCCCATATTTCTTCCTCTCTCTCACATGTCAGGACCTTTTTCATTCAATACAGTTATGTCCATGCCGACTTGCCTAGTACCAGGAATACTACGGCATGTGATGTTTACAGCCTAATGATGAGAAATCATACTCGGAATGTTGTGGAAAGCCGATATCCTACGATCCCATGGCAGGTGTTTTGGCACTCTGTGCACCATGTCCTACTCGACACGAGCGCTGGTATCTGGTCGTTAGCGGAAAATACGTGACACAACTTCGTCTATATGCCATAAAAAATACGGATTACCCGCTGTGTCCTCGTTGTCATACCCTTGACACGGACGAACATGGACTGGTGTGTAGATTTTCTGCAGAGGTGTGGCAGCTGATTCAGAAGATGCTTGCCTCTCTTCTACGTATGGCTCCCCATGCCATTACACCGAAATCACTTCTGTTCCCAGATGAGACATATTTCCCACGTACGAAGACCAACGCTGTGATCTGGATAAAAGGCCTCTCGATCTCTTGTTTGTTCCATGAACGTGATAAAAGTGTTCTTGGTTTTTTAACGTTCGTGCAAGGTCGCTTTACTTTTCTCGTGCACCATACGCGATAACATTAGTACTGTGCCAACTTTCTGGGTACTGCCTTCTTCGATCCCCCCTGCAGCTGGGGTGTCGCAGGAATGAGAAGGCGATTTCAGTGTGATTGTATAATACCAGCACTCGGTCCAATGTACCGTCAAAATGCAACGTTCTTCGTGAAGACGTGCTTGGAACATGCCTGACTGTCTTGGGATTCAGAGTGTGTCTACCCACACGTTGGCGGGACGCGGATGCGATTTTGTTTGTTCGGCCAGGAGGGCGGTTTCTTTAATTTCTTTAATTCCCTTTGTGTTTTGTTTGTTATTGATGGTAGTTACACATCATTATTTTTCGCCTGGAGGTCGTCCTATGTGATCTCAACAAATATAAAAAAAATAAAAAATAAGAATAAAATAAATTGGTACGATACATGGTCTGCAAAAAAATCTGATGTTGAAAAATTATACTTATTTACGTTTTCAAGATATTTTTTATCTTATGAAGAGGACCGTCATTTATTTTAGAACACCAGAAATTTTCATTTGCTTTGTCATTTAAAAAAATGGCTCAGTCGGACAGATCGTAACAAAAAAGGTACGAATCTCGTCAAACACAGTAAATTTAAAAAAAGGGACATCCAGGCCAACAATGCCATACGATCATTTTTTTTTCTTAACTAGTTCGTTTATCTGTAACAAGGTGAATGAAAACAAAAAAAGATGGTAGAGCACTAGCCCGCGAAAAGCAAAGGTCCAGAGTTCGAGTCTCGATACGACACACAGTTTTAATCTGCCAGGAAGATTCATATCAGCGCACACTCCGCTGCAGAGTGAAAATCTCATTTTGGAGTCTCATCATGATTCGTTGATTAGTTTCCTCAAAAATCCACCTTTGGTGTAAAATTATAAAAGCGCATAATATCAAAGGTAGAAAGTAGTACTTTGGAATTAAGGTCTGTTTTATATAAAAACAGATGATAGAAGCTTTCATGAGGATACCTATTTTAACTTTTGAATTATTAGGAACTAACTGATATCGTACAAGAAATTCTGAAAACGAGTTGGTTTAGCTAATTTTTGTAAGTAAGATAGAAAGCTAAAATGACAGAAATATATTTAATGCATTTAATAACGGAGGTGTACCAGCTTTCAAGACGGCATCGTAATTTTACCAAGATAACAAAGTTAGAAAGGGATAGTTCACAGGTTACAACCTCTCTCGGTTGTGTCTGAAAAATGCTGGAAGCTAGAGTTCGAGAGTTATCGAATCTTTTATAGAATGTAAACGAAGCACAGTCTTGCTCAGAGGAAAATCGGGGATACTGTTGATCCTCAAAGAAAAACGACATAAATAGTTTTGTAGTCAGAAAGGGTAGGCACTGTAGCAGACACTGAAAGCGTTCTAACCAGCAGGCGTTCCATCTGCCATCCGCACCGAGATTACGTAAGGGACAACGTGTCTTCACTTGAGAAGGTTTTTCGACGGTCGTCAGTTGTACGTGATGTGTCTCATAACAACATAGAATGTGCCGTGATTCTGTCCGCGACCGTATACACTAAGACTCGGATGGCATTTAAGGTGACTGGCTTGAATGTCTTCTGATGAAATTAGTTATCGCATTTATGTAGTGCAAATGTGTAAAAGTGAACTTTCTTGGATTAATAATTTGGTGAAAAGCCTATGTTTCGTATTCGATGTATCGTTTCATGTGCCGCCCGCCATTTTACAGAAATCTGCATGCGAATGTCGTAGTTTGTTCACAACTTTTAAGGCGAGCAGATGGAGTAATAATTAGTAATACTTCGCACTTTATGTAGAAATCGTCTCCGAAATGTGTGTCTGCTGATCCTTTAATGAATTCCTAAATTAATATTTGTGTGAGAGAAATGTAAAGGAATATACTGATACGTGGAAAGATAGTAGAGATTATTCATCATTGTGGTTCCTGACAGCTCTGACTTAGAGAGCTAGAACGTTTCATTTCAATTTCGACGAATTGAGTTTTGGACTTAGGGAATGAAGTTTACAGGTAGCACATTCGCCATCTCTTTCTAGCTGGCGGTATAAATAATTTTCTGGCTGTTGTAAAAGGCGTGTGGTTCATGGTGTGGGTTCCTGTAGTCATGTCCTGGTTCATGAACCACGGGCAACGTATGAGTGGCCAAGTAAGTGGTCCCGACAGTCGGGATACCAGTTACTTTGGAATAAGGCTGGGCATCTCGGACATATTCTGAGTCGTGGTCACCTTTGTGCTCATACGGCAAAGACTACCAAATCCACCGGTTAGTCCCTGAGCCGTTAGGGGTAAAACCCAATGGGACTTGGGGCAAGTAAGGCTAGCAACCTGCTTCCCTGGTACTTTAAATATGATGCTGGCAACAATCAGAGCAAAATGCCTCGGACCTTTGGAGGTGACGGAGTCCCACCCCTAACTGACAAACCAGGGACTCCTAAGATACGACTTGGCAAACAAATGGTAATGAGATGGGGAGCTATTAATATCAATGGGGGCTAATCTGGGAAGGAGGTAGAGCTGGCAGAGGCTGCAAGTAAGATGGGGCTGGACGTTTTAGCTGTTAGTGACATTCGGGTAAGGGGTGAGAAAGAAGAGGAAGTGTGAGAATACAAGGTCTACCTGTCAGGAGTCAAAGCAGGAATAGCACAATGGGGTATAGGGCTTTACATCAGGAAAGAAATGGAACCCAGCGTAGTTGCAATAAGGTATGTAAACGAACGACTGATGTGAATAGATTTGACAGTGTCTAGAAAGAAAATTAGGATTGTGTCAGTATATTCGCATTGTGAAGGGACAGATCAAGATAAGATGGGTAGTTTTTATGAGGCACTCAGTGATGTAGTTGTTAGAGTAAAGGACAAGGACAGTGTTCTGCTCATGGGTGATTTTAACGCCAGGATTGGAAATCGAACAGAAGGGTATGAAAAGGTTATGGGTAAATTTGGAGAGGATATGGAGGCCAACAGGAACGGGAAACAACTCTTGGATTTCTGTGCCAGTATGGGCTTAGTAATCACAAACTCCTTTTTTAAACATAAGAACATTCACCGGTATACTTAGGAAGGCAGGGGAACCAGATCTGTCATTGCCTATATAATAACAAATCAGGAATTCAGGAAGGCTGTGAGGGACACACGTGTATTCAGGGGATTCTTTGATGACACTGATCATTATTTAATCTGCAGCGAAATTGGGATTGTGAGGCCGAAAGTGCAGGAGGTCAGGTCCATATGTAGGAGGATAAGAGTGGAGAAACTTCAGGATAAGGAAGTCAGGCACAAGTACATAACAGAGATCTCAGAAAGGTACCAGTTAGTTGAATGTAGTCAATTATAGTCATTGGAAAAGGAATGGACAAGGTACAGGGACACAGTACTAGAAGTGGCTAAAGAATGTCTTGGAACAGTAGTGTGTAAATGTAGGATGAAGCAAACAGCTTGGTGGAATGATACAGTCAAGGTAGCCTGTAAAAGGAAAAAGAAGGCGTATCAAAAATGGCTACATACCAGAACCCAGGTAGACAGAGAAAGTTATGTTGAAGAAAGAAACAAAGCCAAACAGATAATTGCAGCATCCAAGAAGAAATCGTGGGAAGACTTTGGAAACAGGTTGGAGACTATGGGTCAAGCTGCTGGAAAACCATTCTGGAGTGTAATTAGCAGTCTTCGAAAGGGAGGTAAGAAGGAAATGACAAGTATTTTGGACAGGTCAGGAAATCTGCTGGTGAATCCTGAGGATGCCTTGGGCAGATGGAGGGAATATTTTGAAGAGTTGCTCAATGTAGGTGAAAATGCGATCAGTAATGTTTCAGATTTCGAGGTAGAATGGGATAGGAATGATGATGGAAATAGGATCACATTTGAGGAAGTGGAAAAAATGGTCAATAGATTGCAGTGCAATAAAGCGGCTGGGATGGATGAAATTAAGTCTGAACTCATCAAATACAGTGGAATGTCAGGTCTTAAATGGCTACACAGGATAATTGAAATGGCCTGGGAGTTGGGACAGGTGCCATCAGACTGGACAAAAGCAGTAATCACACCAATCTTTAAACATGGAAACAGAAAAGATTGTAACAACTACAGAGGTATCTCTTTAATCAGCGTTGTGGGTAAAATCTTCTCAGGTATTGTTGAAAGGAAAGTGCGAGTATTAGTTGAGGACCAATTGGATGAAAATCAGTGTGGGTTTAGGCCTCTTAGAGGTTGTAAGGACCAGATCTTTAGCTTACGGCAAATAATGGAGAAGTGTTATGAGTGGAACAGGGAATTGTATCTATGCTTTATAGATCTAGAATAGGCATATGACCGGGTTCCTAGGAGGAAGTTATTGTCTGTTCTACAAGAAGGGTCGTCGAGCAGATGCGCAAAACTATAGACCTATCTCTCTGACGTCGATCTGTTGTAGAATTTTAGAACATGTCTTTTGCTCGAGTATCATGTCGTTTTTGGAAACTCAGAATCTACTATGTAGGAATCAACATGGATTCCGGAAACAGCGATCGTGTGAAACCCAACTCGCATTATTTGTTCATGAAACCCAGAAAATATTAGATACAGGCTCCCAGGTAGATGCCATTTTCCTTGACTTCCGGAAGGCGTTCGATACAGTTCCGCACTGTCGTCTGATAAACAAAGTAAGAGCCTACGGAATATCAGACCAGCTGTGTGGCTGGATTGAAGAGTTTTTAGCAAACAGAACACAGCATGTTGTTCTCAATGGAGAGACATCTACAGACGTTAAAGTAACCTCTGGCGTGCCACAGGGGAGTGTTATGGGACCATTGCTTTTCACAATATATATAAATGACCTAGTAGATAGTGTCGGAAGTTCCATGCGGCTTTTCGCGGATGATGCTGTAGTATACAGAGAAGTTGCAGCATTAGAAAATTGTAGCGAAATGCAGGAAGATCTGCAGCGGATAGGCACTTGGTGCAGGGAGTGGCAACTGACCCTTAACATAGACAAATGTAATGTATTGCGAATACATAGAAAGAAGGATCCTTTATTGTATGATTATATGATAGCGGAACAAACACTGGTAGCAGTTACTTCTGTAAAATATCTGGGAGTATGCGTGCGGAACGATTTGAAGTGGAATGATCATATAAAATTAATTGTTGGTAAGGCGGGTACCAGGTTGAGATTCATTGGGAGAGTCCTTAGAAAATGTAGTCCATCAACAAAGGAGGTGGCTTACAAAACACTCGTTCGACCTATACTTGAGTATTGCTCATCAGTGTGGGATCCGTACCAGATCGGGTTGACGGAGGAGATAGAGAAGATCCAAAGAAGAGCGGCGCGTTTCGTCACAGGGTTATTTGGTAACCGTGATAGCGTTACGGAGATGTTTAACAAACTCAAGTGGCAGACTCTGCAAGAGAGGCGCTCTGCATCGCGGTGTAGCTTGCTCGCCAGGTTTCGAGAGGGTGCGTTTCTGGATGAGGTATCGAATATTTTGCTTCCCCCTACTTATACCTCCCGAGGAGATCACGAATGTAAAATTAGAGAGATTAGAGCGCGCACAGAGGCTTTCAGACAGTCGTTCTTCCCGCGAACCATACGCGACTGGAACAGGAAAGGGAGATAATGACAGTGGCACGTAAAGTGCCCTCCGCCACACACCGTTGGGTGGCTTGCGGAGTATAAATGTAGATGTAGATGTAGATTATGGAATAGGAGGCAAACTTTTGCAAGCAATTAAAGGTCTTTACATAGATAGTCAGGCAGCAGTTAGAGATGACGGTAAATTGAGTTCATGGTTCAGAGTAGTTTCAGAGGTAAGACAAGGCTGCAACCTGTCTCCACTGTTGTTCATATTATTTATGGATCATATGTTGAAAACAATAGACTGGCTGGGTGAGATTAAGATATGTGAACACAAAATAAGCAGTCTTGCATATGCGGATGACTTAGTTGTGATGGCAGATTCGATTGAAAATTTGCAAAGTAATATTTCAGAGCTAGATCAGAAATGTAAGGACTATGGTATGAAGATTAGCACCTCCAAAACGAAAGTAATGTCAGTGGGAAAGAAATATAAACGGATTGAGTGCCAAATAGGAGGAACAAAGTTAGAACAGGAGGACGGTTTCAAGTACTTAGGATGCATATTCTCACAGGATGGCAACATAGTGAAAGAACTGGAAGCGAGGCGTAGCAAAGCTAATGCAGTGAGCGCTCAGCTACGATCTACTCTCTTCTGCAAGAAGGAAGTCAGTACCAAGACTAAGTTATCTATGCACCGTTCAATCTTTCGACCAACTTTGTTGTATGGGAGCGAAAGCTGGGTGGATTCAGGTTACCTTATCAACAAGGTTGAGGTTACGGATATGAAAGTAGCTAGGATGATTGCAGGTACTAGTAGATGGGAACAATGGCAGGAGGGAGTCCACAATGAGGAAATCAAAGAAAAACTGGGAATGAACTCTATAGATGTAGCAGTCAGGGCGAACAGACTTAGATGGTGAGGTCGTGTTACACGCATGGGAGAAGCAAGGTTACCCAAGAGACTCGTGGATTCAGCAGTAGAGGGTAGGAGGAGTCGGGGCAGACCGAGGAGAAGGTACCTAGATTCGGTTAAGAATGATTTTGAAGTAATAGGTATAACATTAGAAGAGGCACCAATGTTAGCACTGAATAGGGGATCATGGAGGAACTGCATAAGGGGGGTTATGCTCCAGACTGAACGCTGAAAGGCATAATCAGTCTTAAATGATGATGATGATGATGATGATGATTGTAAAAGGCATTTGTATTCACGAATCGCTCAAATTTTCAGAAACAAAATTAAAACAAACCTTATAAATGGTTTTCCTGCCTCTCGCATACGGTTCAAATTGGCCCAGGCAAGCGAAAAGTGGAAGTGATCGGTATAGAAAGTCAACATGGTAAGCACAAATGGAACTACGAAACGGATCATATGGAGGCAAGATTCAGTGAGGGGAACTGAGAGAACAGTGTTATGCTTTGTTGGCAAGTGTGAAGCTTAAAAAGTCATTGATATCAACAGTGACGTTTAACGGGAGGAGAGGAACGATGACGGGAGCTCCATGGGTTAGACTGCTCACCAGTCTCGGCAAAGCCCCCCCCCCCCCTCTTTTTTCACTATACTCGCAAGCGCACACAACCAGCGCCACTGTGCAGCAGGCGCTACCCGCCGCCTTCACAGCCCCCATACCTGCTGCTGTTGCCTGCATTATGTCGCGACGCTTTGCAACACGACTGCTGGTACACTGTATCGGCATCCCTCGTTTAATTCAGCCAATGACGTTTAGTCAAGGGTACTTAAGGTATTTATCGAATGTTTCTAGAAAGTTGTTAACAATGGAGCCCCGAGCCTATTACAGAGGGCGAAGTGAAAATTAAGACCACTTTCTGACGATGATGGGGTAGAGATAGAGAATTAATCAAAGTTAGAAGCTACTGAAGAGGCAATGTTAAAGTAATGGTAGACCCAACCTCTGATGTTGATGTAATAGAAGTTGAGATTATGAAAATAATTGCAAGGTGGTAGAAGTATCTGACAATGAAACTAAATTTGAGGATTCAGAAATTCAAACGGGTCAGATACTACTAGAGACGCCTTTGAAGACAGTTGTAATGCGAAGTGGAAACGTAGGGACGCAAGACTGGATACAGTTATGGTTTTCCAAAATTGAAGGAATAAACTGTAAAATTGAATCCAGTAGTAATGAGTAGCTAACTAGACTGTAATTCAGTTTAAAGCATGAGATAGAAACCAGTAATAATAACTAGCAAAGTAAAACATAATCCAATTTAAAGGATGAGTTGGAGTCCAGTCATAATGCACTGAGGGATGAACTGAAATATGACATAGCTACTTTAAGTTATAAAACTGATTCTGATAATCATTATTAGAAAATTCAAGCAAGGCAAGAGTTATCCAAATTACCAAACATGTTTAAAGTCAAAATAGGTGAAGTTTGTGATGAATGAAAGAAATAGAATGAACTTTTAGAAGAGACGTTAATAGAAAGAATAGGCGAGGGACACAAACTTTGCTCTAAGCAATTTGAAGAGGTAAATAAAAAAAAATTTGAAAAAACTAATTCTGAATACAGTTCTGAAAAAATAAAAGCAGTGGAAACCCAAGTACAAGATTTAAACCCTACTATTGTTAACCTAGAAGGTAGAGTATCCTGTAGTTATTTGTGTAACGCTACTGTACAGCATGTTGCTTCTAATGACGCTGCTTTTAAAGGTTGTCGATAGTTTTTCAGTTTTGATCCAGACAAACGGACACACCCAATAGAGTGATGGAATGATTTTGATGATGTATTGCCAAATGGGTGGTCTGAAACCGAGAAAATTTTCTTTATTAGAAGGCATCCTTTGCGTTGGATAGCTTATGTCATACGATGTAAAACACTTGCTGCATTTCAGTTTGCCTTCCTGAATGAGTACTAGTCCCATAATTAACGAAATGGTGTCTTAAGGGAACGGTGGAGCGATAAAAGTGCACTCATAGTCGTGAATGTGTTAAGGATTTCTCTAGGAAGTGGTTGTCACGCCTGTCGCATCAGACGGAAAAGATGAAACCGAGAATGGTAATAATGGGGGTAAAAGGCAAACTGCCTCGGTATTGACAGAAGAGAATCATTTCCGCACGTGGAAATAGTGTAGATAGGTTCACTGAACACCTAGAAATGGTAGACAGAGCGACCGCTAATGAAGAAAGGAGTACAATCGTAAGATGCCCCCTCGTAGTGACGTAAACAGTAGAAATGATCAAAAAAAAAAAGAGGAGTTTAGAAGTTCGGAATACGAACAATAATTATTGTGGCAGAAGTAGCAGAAGAGGTCGTCAGCCACCACGTTTTCATCATTTTGATGAAAACAGACAGGTAGATAAATTACAGTTGAGAGAACACGGAAAGCAAAACGCGTTCCAACCTGGAATGTAATTTACGAAAGCAATGTTCCCCGTCAGGGAAACCACATCCCGGCTATGTGCAAACTGGCACTCACTAGGCAGAGACAGTAATAAAGCCAATAAATGACAAACAAATCAAAGAATTAGAGCAACACACACAGGCCGATGACAGAGATGATGTTTCGGTAACAACTACCAATACTGACAATTTTTTCGATCATACTGACTACCTAATAGGCAGTATTTTGCATATGCTGGAAAAGTGGGATAAGCTTGCACAAGAAAACATTGCGAATAAGAATGAAGGACCAACTAGACCATTTGCAACAGGTTGTAACGAAGATTGGGTAAACGCATATATTTATGATAATGAAGGAAATCTGCAGGCTACGATTCCTCTGGAGTAGTTGATTCAGTACTGCAAACATCTGAAGATGATGAGTTAATAGAAGAAGGGGAGAGCCAGTACAATAACGTTCAGCAACTTCTGAGCTGTAACAGCTTGTCGAAAGAGACAAACGAAGATGATTTATACGTTAATGATGTGAAGGAACACAGTTGCTCAAAAATTTTAGCTGATGTGCTGCAAACGAAAAAGCAGAAGTAATCTACAAATTTGGACGGGTCACAAAAGGCACCAGAAAATGTGAATATGTCAATATGACACCATGAATTTAAGTGTGAATGTAATTTCAACTAAAAGAGATTGTTGTTTTAGCTGAAGCCAGACTCACAAAGATTTGTTTGACAAATGGAATGATGCACCTGTACAAAGTAAAATAAGCTGTCCTATTACAGAATTAAATGTTTCAACCGTAATAGTGGCAGCTAAGCAAATGCATTGTTCCAATCATTATTTGGTTCCATTCCCAACAAGTTTTTTTCTTTTTTTTTTTCATCAGTCCTCAGACTGGTTTGATGCGGTCCGCCACGAATTCCTCTCCATTTCCGGTTTTCCCACAGTCCATGTTTCACTACCATACAATGCTGTACTCCAGGCGTACATTCTCAGAAATTTCTTCCTCAAATTAAGGTCGATATTGGATATTAGTAGACTTCTCTTGGCCAGGAATGCCCATTTCGCCAGTGCTAGCCTGCTTTTGATGTCCTCCTTGCTCCGTCCGACATTGGTTATTCTAATGCCTACGTGGCAGAATTCCTTAACTTCATTTACTTCGTGACCATCAATCCTGATGTTAAGTCTGTCGCTGTTCTCATTTTTACTACTTCTCATTACCTTCGTCTTTCTTCGACGGATTCTCAACCCATACTCTGTACTCATTAGACTTTTAATTCCGTTCAGCAGATCATGTTATTCCTCTTCACTTTCACACAGGATAGCAATGTCATCAACGAATCGTATCATTGATATCCCTTCACCTTGAATTTTAATTCCACTCCTGAACCTTTCTTTTATTTCCATCATTTCTTACTCGATGTACGGATAGAACAGTAGGAGCAAAAGGCTACAGCCTTGTCTTACACCCTTTTTAATACGAGCTCTTCGTTCTTGGTCGTCCACTCTTATTATTCCCTCTTGGATGTTGTATGTATTGTATGTGACACTTCTCTCCCTATAGCTTACCCCTACTTTTTTCCGAATTTCCAAAATCTTGCACCATTTTAATTGTCGAGCGCTTTTTCTACGTTGACAAATCCTATGAACCTGTCTTAATTTTCCTTTAATCTTGCTTCCATTATTAACCGCGACGTCAGAATTGCCTCTCTCGTTCCTTTACCTTTCCTAAAGCTAAACTGATCCTCAGCTAGCACATTCTCAATTTTCTTTTCCATTCTTCTGTGTACTATTCTTGTAAGCAACGTGGATGCATGAGCTGTTAAGCTGATTGTGCGTTAATTCTCGCACTTGTCAGCTCATGCCGTCTTCGGAATTGTGTGAATGATGCTTCTCCGAAAGTCAGATTGGATGTCGCCAGACTCATACATTCTACACACCAACGTGAATAGTCGTTTTGTTGCCATTTCCCCAAATGATTTTAGAGATTCTGATGGAATGTTATCTATCCCTTACGCATTTTTCAATCTTAGGTCCTCCAAAACTCTTTTAAATTCTGAATCTAATACTGGATCCCCTATCTCTTCTAAATCGACTCCTGTTTCTTCTTCTATGACATCAGACAAATCTTACCCCTCATAGCGGCTTCCAATGTATTGTTTACAGCTATCCGCTCTCTCCTCTGCATTTAACAGTGGAATTCCCGTTGCACTCTTAATGTTATCACCCCTGGTTTTAGTGTCAGCGAAGGTTGTTTTGAATTTCTTGTATGCTGAGTCTATCCTTCCGACAATCATTTCTTTTTCGATGTCTTCACATTTTTCCTTCACATTTCATCTTAGCTTCCCTACACTTACACTTCCTATTTATTTCATTCCTCAGCGACTTGTATTTCCGTATTCCTGAGTTTCCCGGAACACTTTTGTACTTCCTCCTTTCATCTACCACTTGTCCGCCCCCGGTAACTGACTGGTCAGTTTCGCTTGGGACTCGACAGCGACCGGACGTGTCGGTACTTCCGCGTTGTCGTAGCGCCGCAAGCCGTGTTTATAGAAATTCTTGGATTGAGACCTGTGATATTCTCAGACTGGAGACTGCATTATGCAAGGAAGATAATCTGCGGTGGTATTCCGTTGCCTTCCGCAGTTCTGGAGGCCGCCCCTAACATGGGATACAGACGCCTTTTGCAGCCGCCCGCTCCGGGTCAGACGCTGCATGAGAAGTATAGGTTGGAAAATGAAAGACCCCTAGCCCTCGAAACCTAATAGCGTCAGGGTCGGAAAAGAACAAGAGCTGGCCGAGGGTGGCCAGATAGGAAAGATAAAAGTGAGGAGCCTGGCATAAGTAAGTGGAAGCAATGCCAGGACTCAGCTCGGGACCCCGTGGTCGCCAGCCACGTATCACTAGGTGTGACTCCCGTATCAGCCGACCTTTTACACGTATACCTCCTACTCTTGTGATTCTTGAACAGAGTATTCGCTATTATTAGCTAAAACGTGTTATAGAACTCAATTAGTCTTTCTCCTCTCTCATTCCTTGTCCCGAGCCCATATTCTCCTGTAGCCCTTTCTTCTACTCCTTCCCCTACAACTGCATTCCAGTCCCCCATGACCATTAGATTTTCATCCCCCTTCACATACTGTATTACCCTTTCAATATCCCCATACACAATCTGTATTTCTTCATCTGCAGTTTGCGACGTCGGGATGTATACCTGAACTATCGTTGCCGGTGTTTGTTTGCTGTCCATTCCGATAAGAACAACCCTGACACTGAACTATTCACAGTAACACACTCTCTGCCATACCTTCCTATTCATAACGAACCATACTCCTGTTATACCATTCTCTGTCGCTGTTGATATTATCCTATTCTCATCTGACCAGAAATCCTTGCCTTCTTTCCACTTCACTTCACTGACCCGCACTATGTCTAGACTGAGCCTTTGCATATCCCTTTTCAAATTTTCTGGTTTCCCTACCACATACAAGCTTCTGACATTCCAATGAGAGTAACCGGTTTAGGGATAGTGGTTGCTAGTGGAGACATACCTAGACTAGTAAAACAAGAAGCTTTGAGGCAAATAGGTGGAAGAGAAGCACTTACAGATCATCCTTCTTTAACTGCGTCAGTTTTAAGTGTGGATATGTCAACTGCCTTAAATTTCTTATAAAAATGCCAAGGACAGATTGACACTGATCAGAACTAAGTAGTGTTAATTTTGCCAAATCCTGGTGGAATTATTGTGAATTTCACTGGAAAACATATCGTTAGTGACAATGAAATGTGATAGCTGTCCATTAGAGTGATGAAAATTATGGTGTACTTAGGGGAAGACACTGAATTCAGTAGGATTATGCAGAATGCTGACGAGGAAGAACAATATATCCAGTGGGAGATAGAGGCTGAAATACCGAACAGATTTCTTGTGAGTAAAGCGCAATGTTAAGAAAAGTGTGGTAACCAAACATCAATATGTATGTTATGGTAAAAGGCTATGTGTATGATTTGAATTTTAACCCTGGTCAAGTATTTTTCAAAAAACTGTACCAGATACATGTTGCTATACACGAAACCGCCAAGAAAGACATTCAATGTATATTAGATTTGGAGGGTGATTGAACAAGCAGTTAGTGACTTAAATAGTCCCATTGTTGTAGTACCTAAACATGACACAAGGGTCGGATTGTTTTTGGACGCCCACTGGTCAAAAGAAATTGTAATGAGAGACAGTGACTTACGCCAAAATATGGACGACTCACGGCAGAGTTAGATATAAAGTGTTGGATACTAGAATATGCATTTGGTAAAAGAAGCAAGTAAATACGGCGCTTTTTTAGACGAGGGAGTGTGCAACCACTGTACAGGGTGTTGGTTGGTTGGTTTAGGGTTTTGATGGGGGCTAAACATCGAGGTCATCAGTCCCCAGTTCCAAACAGACATACTTGCGACAGGCCTATACAGTAAAAGCGTAACCTCTGCACCCAGAGGGAGGGAACACCAAGGGGTACAGAGCTAAAATGAACACCGCAGTAACACGAAATAGAGGACACTTAAAAGGAGCAGAGCGAATAGTTGACTAGAGTAAAACAGACTACAGTGGTTGATGGATCAGGTAAGAGGGCAACCACTCAACTACAAACGAAGAACCTCCAGCTGGAAAGCGTTGATAGAGGTAGCAACACAACTTGTTACCATAAAAGACACTGTTTTAGTATCCACGTTACAATTAAAAGTCGCTGGAGTGGGTGTAGCCTGAGAAATCATGCGAGAGCGTCCACACTAGAGCTAGTGATAAAACCCAGCTGCACGGATAAAACGTAAATCTGAGTCAGATATAGAGACATCGTCACCGAGAATTAAAGGAAGCACTGCTGGTAAACTAAAGCACTGCCGTAAGGGGGCTAAAAGGGGGCAATCCATCAGAAGATCGACCACTGTCAGCCCTGCATCACAGCGACACTTGGGCGGATTGTCACGACGAAGGAGATAGCTGTGGGTCAAGCTCCAGGGGTGGCGAAGTGGTGGCTTGCTTGGCCAACCGATCGACACGTTCGTTTCCTGGAATGCCAATGTGGCCCGCGGTCTACACAAACGTCGCTGAATGACCACACTCGGCGAGAGCAAAAACAGCATCTTGAATACCGCGCACCAAAGGGTCCCGAGAAAAACACTGGTCGAGTGCTTGCAATCCACTCAGGGAATCACTGCATATGACAAACGACTCCCCAGGGCAGGAGGAAAGGTGAGCGAGTGCACGATAAACAGCAACCAGCTCCGCAGTGAAAACACTGCTCTCACAAGGCAGGGAATGCTGCTCAACGTAATCGCCGTGGATGAAAGCAAACCCAGTGCGTCCATCGACCACAGAACCATCGGTGTAGACTACATCTGCATCGCGAAACGAGGCAAGAAGAACCAGGAATTGTTGACGAAGACTGGCAGGTGGAACGGAGGATTTGGAGTCGCAGGACAAATCCAAGCAAAGACGCAAGCGAGGGAGGGACCAAGGAGGGGTAGAAGAAGAGGGCCGGAGGATGGAGGAAGGTGAAAGGACTCGAGTGACGAGAGAAGGGAACGAACGCGGACCGCGATCGGGAGACCCGACCTAGGCCGCCGTCGTGGGAAGGGGAGTGCAGAAGATGGAAAAAGGAGCCTGCGGTTTGGGTGGTCGGGCGAGGCATGGGCGCGGGCGATGTATGACGCAAGCAACTGTTGTCGGCGGAATCGTAGGGGAGGGATTCCATCTTCTACAAGAAGGCTAGTCACCGGACTATTGAGGAAGGCACCTGCCGCCAGTCTGACGCCACAATGGAGAATCGGGTCGAGGATCTGCAACGTTGAAGGCGCTGCTGAGTCGTACACCACGCTCCCGTAGTCGATCGGGGCTGGACTAAGGCCTTATAGAGCTGTGGGAGGGTTGTTTGTGCAGCCCCCCCAAACGGTGTGGCTGAGGCAGCGAAGGATGTTGAGGTGCCGCCAGCACCGTTATTTAAGCTCGCGAAGAGGAGGTGTCCAAGTGAGCTGAGCATGAAACAGCATGCCAAGGAAGCGATGCGTCTCGTCAATACGAAGGAGTTCATTGGCAAGGTCCCATTTATCTCCACCACCCTAATTAACTGTTTGTCCAGATGCCAATTACAAAATGTTTCAAGCAAATGTTCTTTAGCTGTCAGGGGGACATCAATCAGTATGATTGCCTTCGTTGTAGCTTTGCTTTTTACAAAGATATGAACAGCGGTATGACTCATTTAAATGCACCCTGTATTTTTTATTCTGTAATTCATCTTCTCTCCTAAAGACCTATTAAAAATGTATCACAATGTACCACTCACTGAAACACAATGTTATTAATTACATAACACAACATTGACGTTGACGTTGACGCTCCCAGCGCTTAGTGCAGGTACACGGGGTAATGGAACACATCCATGTGCTGGCGTTGACAGAGGACAAATGTAAACATAAGAAGAATGCACACCTGTCATTCCTTCAACCATCGTCAGTTGAAGAGTTGTGTGAGTAGAATGTACACCAACTAAGAAAAGGTAGAAATGCTACTCATCTATGGGGAATGCAAGTTAACAGAACAGTAATTGCAATACTGTTTTCTTATGTACGGGCACATTTAGTACAGTAGTTTAGCCCTTTTAAATATCGTTGTGTAGAGCAGGCATACAGTAAAGGCTGTCCTTCCTACAAACTGCATCGACATGAAGTATCTTATGTTGTTGTTGTTGTTGTTGTTGTTGAAGGTAGGCGAAATGCTACGCAGGCAGCGGAACTGTACAGAGAGCAATACCCTGACAATAACCCACTTTCCCGACGGATGTTTTCTCGTCTTGTTGCGACGCTGCAGGTAACGGGAAGTATCAACCCACGACAACGCAATCGTCGTAGCACTCGCACAGACGAAGCTGCCGAAGTTACTGTTCTCGCTCCCATTGCTGTGAATCCACAAGTGACCACATGACAGCCTGAACACGAGACTGGCATTCCTAAAACCAGTGTACATCGTATTCCATCCTTACCATGTACACCTACATCAATAATTGCATGGGAATGATTTCCAGAATCGTGTACACTTCTGTCAATGTGCACAGCAGAAAATCATCAAAAATGGTTCAAATGGCTCTGAGCACTATGGGACTTAACATCTGTGGTGATCAGTCCCCTAGAACTTAGAACTACTTAAACCTAACAAACCTAAGGACATCAGACACATCCATGACCGAGGCAGGATTCGAACTGGTCTAGCGGTTCTAGGCGCTCAGTCCGGAACTGAGTGCTACGGTCGCAGGTTCGAATCCTGCCTCGGGCATGGATGTGTGTGATGTCCTTAGGTTAGTTAGGTTTAGGTAGTTCTAGGTTCTAGGGGACTGATGACCACAGATGTTAAGTCCCATAGTGCTCAGAGCCATTTTTGAACCAGGATTCGAACCTGCGACCGTAGCGGTCACGCGGTTCCAGACTGAAGCGCCTAGAACCGCACGGCCACACCGGCCGGTCAGAAAATCATCGCCAACAAGAATTTCTTCTATAATGTTCTATTTACCGATGAATGTTCCTTCTCAAACGAAGGACACGTAAATACAAGGAACATCCATTATTGGTCCAGCGACAACGATGGCTTAGACAGCTGTAACGCTAGCATCAATGGAGTTTTAACGTCTGGTGTGGGATGCTTGGTACTACAATTATTGGCCCTTATTTCATCAGTGGTAGTCTGAACGGCACAATGTAACCTCCTCAGATGACTTCTTCCTCCTCTTCTGGATGAAGTGCCGCTAAGAACGAGAATTCTAATGTAGTATCAACACGATGGATGTCCAGCACATAATGCCTTGCGTGCACGTCACGTTCTGAAGCGAAGGCTTCCTGCCATATGGATTGGCCGAGGAGGATGAACAGTTACTTGGCCTGCTAGGTCTCCTGATTTCAAGCGTCTGGACTTTTTCCTTTGGGATTGTATTAAAGACGTTGTCTATCGCGATATTCCAACTACTACAGAGAACATGCATGAACTTATCTTGCTTGATTGTAATTCTCTTCAGCAGGCAACACTGGAAGCAGTAAATAATTCTTTCATTCAACGAGTGCACCAGTGTATCGGTATCCAGGGTCACCACTTTGTGCACCATATAATGTTCTACTCCTGGGAAATGGTACAGGGGAATCAAAGTCAATTTTGTGTTATGTTTTTACTTGGTTTTCATTTGTTTTGTGAGAATTCCAGCAAGTGGACGAGTTTGTGATCACGGGCTCAAAGTAATTGTTGTGTTATATAATTAATAACGATGTGTTTCAGTGAATAGTACACTTTGGTACATTTTAATAGGTCTCTAGGAGAGGAAATGAATTACCGAATAAAAAATACAGGGTGCCATTTGAAAGATTCATACCGTTGTTCATATCTTTGTAAAAAACAGAGCTACAACGAAGGCAATCATATTGACTGATGTCCCCCTGACAGCTAAAGAACATTTTCTTGAAACACTATGTAATTTACATCTGGACAAACAGCTATTTAGTGTGGTCAACATAAATGGGACACCCTGTAGATTAGTGATTTCTAGATTAATAGTTTAAATATTTCTGTTTGCGCGTTTGCGAGAGTGATAACTGATGTACTGAGGAAAGAACTGTTAGAGCAGCTGAGGGTTTACGTAGACGGTATACTGTTGGGATATTCCACATGAGCGGAACGTATTAGTGTAATAGAAGGAGTGCTGTAAGCAATAGAGAGCTGACACGAAGTTAAAGCCAGCATAGATAGAACGTTAGGGACAAATTAATTTTCTTGGGACATGATATTAGCAGGGTAGGAATATTATCAGATCCGTCCTAGCTATCAGTTACTGACAGATTTGAGGCGTCTAAGAACAAAAAGCAACTCAGACTTGTGTTTGGAGTACTCGAGTACTACCGACGTTTTGTTGATGTTGAATCATATAATGCATATTTCCAATGCCCGTTATTGAAAAACAGATATCCCTTAGGTTTCAGCCAAATAATGCTAGTCCGCTTTTGAAGAATTGAATAATAGTTTAATAAGTAGTCCGATATCATTCCATCCATATTTTGGGAAGCCCTTTTTTATGTCAGTTTACGCAAGTGGGTACAGAATAGCAGAAGGAGTGTTTCAGATGGAAACAAAAGATATTGAAGTAGCACACAAAACGATCGCATTTGAAAGTCATTCGCTGCAACTAGCACAGCGTAATTATGATATTTCGGAATTGGAGTCTCTGGCTATAAAGTTTGGTACTTTAAAGTTTGAACAGTACTGATTGGATCACAAAATGGTAATATATAGTGACTACAAGTCTCTTACATTCTCAAAAACTTACAAATCGAAGCATACAAGGCTAAGAAGATGAGCCATGTCCTTTCAGTAGTTCTACCTTGATATTAGACATAGACAAGGAAAGGACGATCTGGTAACTGATGGTCTATCGAGAAGTGCTGAACTGTGCAATGAATCAGTAATCCTGCGGAGAGAAATAAATGATGTTGATCAGTTGAAATTTGTCGAAAGTCATTTATGGGACCCCAATTATACTAAGGTAGCCCAGTACTATTACCTGCATAAAGGAATTTTGTTACAAAGAACGTTTGCAGGTACGAATCCTGCCTCGGGCATGGATATGTGTGATGTCCTTAGGTTAGTTAGGTTTAAGTAGTTCTAAGTCTAGGGGACTGATGACTTCAGATGTTAAGTACCATAGTGCTTAGAGCCATTTTAACGATTTTTTAACCAGATTTTCCTCATTTGCCCGTATTATTAGCTGGTGCAGTCTCCACAAAAAAGTTTTTTTGTACCTGTAAATCATTTTTATATCCTCTACTCTCATTGTTATTGTTATTGTTATTATTATTATCTTATCACTGTTAATGGCAGAAGCAGTAGTAGTATAAGTATTAACTTTATTAGTTCAAGTCAGTTTTACCTAACAACATTATCACTATCGACACAGATCATTTTAAAATGATCTGTCATATTACAATGGTTACTTGAGAGGTAACTGTGATGTAAAAAAAGTACTGTATGTGTGAAATCCTGGCCCGATGTAAGAGAAGGCCTGATGGCCCTCATCAGATAAGATTAAATAAATAAATAAATAAATAGTGTGCAGTTGCAGCTGAATGGAACCTTATTTCCTCTTTCTGATTTCATTCCTTTTTCATATCTTTTGTATACTGGGTGGTCCCAGATGAATGAAATCTTATTTCCATTTTCAGGTTTCATTCTGTAGTTAATGGAATTATATATCTTCATCAGTGTACATAAGTTATTAGTGGGTAAGAATCTTAATAAAATGAGAATTATTCAGCGATTTTGACATATCTTGATTTGTGACATAGTAACTACGAGAGGAAAGTTTTGTTAATAAATTGAAAATGTTCACTGAAATTCTGTGTCCGAAACCGCGAGACTGCTACCGTCGCAGGTTCGAATTCTGCCCCTGGAATGGATGTGTGTGATGTCCTTAGGTTAGTTAGGTTTAAGTAGTTCTAGGTTATAGGGGACTGATGACCTCAGATGTTAAGTCCCATAGGGCTTAGAGCCATTTGAACCATTTTGAAATTCTGTAGCTTCTGGACAAGAGCAGAAAAGATACCACTCAGTATGGGCTATTGAACGGATTAGTTCGGAAATACATCAATATTTTTCATCAAAATCTGGACAAGAGCAGAAAAGATAGCACTCAGTATGGGCTATTGAACGGATTAGTTCGGAAGTACATCAATGTTTTTCATCAAAAATTATAAAGGCTGAAGTCTTCTGAAATATTTGGAAATGGACTTTACCTAAAGGTTTATTTTGAAATTGGTTATTATGTTGTTGTTATTCAGGGAGTTTAATATGCTTGTGTTATGCAGGGGCAAGCAAAAGCGGGTTTGCTAATATTTTAAGGAGATCTGAGGACGTGGCGTCATGCACATCCCAGAAATTTGCGTAAAATAGTCACCAGGCTGATGTAAGAAATGATAATAAGTAATTAGAGTGCCCCATTCAACGAAGAAAGGATGGGTAGGGTGGTCAGTAGGCTGACGTCATCCATGGAGAAAGGATATAAGAATAGGTTTATGTATTTTTCCCTCACGTCTGAGAAAGTGCTTTATAAACGCCAATATTTCCTGTAAGCTAAAAAGTAAATGATGGTGTAGAAACTGACAAACACATGCAATAATATTTGCAGAGATACTTGCTCTCTAATGTTGCTTAACGTAATGAGACAAACGGACAACTCTTACAATAATGTAATGAAAACTTACTTAGTCCTCGGCGATACAGCCCATGTGGGGCCTTGGCCTCTCCGATGATCACAGCCCAATCCTGACGATTTTCTGCTCGTTTCCTCCATCTCCCGACTCCAATATTTCTCAAATTATTTTCCACATCCTCCAGCCATCGTTTCCGGGGTCTCACTTTGCTTCATTTGCCACCTTCATTTCCTGTGTAAACCTTTTTGACAGCTCGAACCTCCGACATTCGCTCTTCATGGCCCAGCCATCTCAGTCTGTTACACTGAATTTCAGTCACCAAGTCAGGATTTCTATACACTTCTTCCAATTCCTTGTTTCTCCTTTTCCTCCATTGCCTCGCCTCATACAGAGCTCCAGAAGTCTTTCTAAATATTTTCCCCTCCCATCTTCCCAGGAGCTCTTCTTTTGCTACAGTCATTGTCCATGTTTTTGTGCCGTACATTACCATCGGTCTTATGACTGTTAGATAGACAGTCACATTCGATTTTCTGCTCTATCTACGTGACTGAAGGATCTTGATCAGGGCCCAGTAAGCTCTATTTCCTGGAGCAATTCTCGATTTTATTTCTTCTGTTATTTTGCTATCCTCCGTAACCAGCACTCTCCAGTATTGGTTCAAATGGCTCTGAGCACTATGGGACTTAACATCTGAGGTCATCAGTCCCCTAGAACTTAGAACTACTTAAACCTAACTAACCTAAGGACATCACACACATCCATGCCCGAGGCAGAACTCGAACCTGCAACCGTAGCGGTCGCGCGGTTCCAGACTGAAGCGCCTAGAACCGCTCGGCCACTCCGGCTGGCCCCAGGTATTGGAACTTCTCACATGTCTCATAATTGCCTCTGATCAGGTTAATATATTTTTCTCTTTAACAACAGCATTTTTCCTGGAAGCAAAGAGATACTGTGTTTTGTGTTGTTTACTCTAAGTCCCAACTGTTTCGCCTCCTTTTCCAGTCTGCCAAATCCTTCTTCCATTTCTTTCAGACATCTAGACAGCATACGCACATCATCGGCATCAGCTAGATTTTGGTGCATACGGTTAAACAGAGTGCAACCTCGGTTATCAGACTCCACCCTCCTCATCTCTCGCTCCAACACTACGTTGAAGAGTAGCGCGGGTAAGAAATCACTCTGTCTTAAACCTTGATTGACCTCAAATTCTTCAGAAAGTTTTACTTCTTCTTTTACCTGGCATTTTGTGCTGGTGAGGGTCATTTGTATTAGTCTAATAAGTTTACTTGGGAATTCCATCTCCATTAAGGTGTCACATAGCTTTTTCCTCTTAACACTATCATAGGTCTGTTTAAAGTCTACAAAAAACTGGTGTACATCCCCATTATATTCATAACACTTTTCCATTATTTGTCTTATAGTGAAGATCTGGTCAGTTGTTGATCCGCCTGGTCGAAAACCGCACTGTTGCTCTCCAAGTATTTCCTCTGTAATTGGTGCAAGTCTCATAGCAATGACTTTGGCTAATACTTTGTACACCACGCTGACTAAAGCAATACCGCGATAATTTTAACAGTTTGGTTTGTCCTTCTTCTTATGAATCGGGCATATAATGACCATGTTCCACTGGCCTGCCTTCTCTTCGTTTTCCCATATTTCCACTATCAGCTGATGTACTAATCTTGTTAGATGTTCACCTTCACCCTTGATCACCTCTGCTGAAATGTTGTCGTTACCTGGAGCCTTATTATTCTTTAGGCCTTTAATTGCCTTCCTAACTTCCTCTACTATTGGTGTAGGTACAGGTCTTTCATCCTGACTAACATTCTGCAACGGTTGGTCACCCTATGTTTCATTTTCTTCCCGAACTTCTCTTTCTGTAGTGACATTCAGCAGCTCACTGAAAAATTCAGCCCATCGGTCTGGAGCCTGTTCTTGTCCTCCTATAAAATTTCCTTCTTTATCTCTGCAGAATACCGTACGTGGTTGGAAACCTTTCGTCAGTTGCTGAACTCTGTTGTAGAATTTTCTTACTTCTTGATCATTATACTCTTCTTCTAGCTCCGTAATCTATCTCCTTGCTAATTCTCGTTTATTTCTTCTGCAAATCCTAACTGCCTCTTTCCTCTTCTTCACGAATTCTTATGTATTAGATCTTATTGTCCTGTTTATCATTTTCTTCCTTGCCTCATTTTTTCTTCCTCGTACCATCCTGCACTTTTCACACTTTCTTCTGAACCTAAAACTTCTTCTGCAGCTTCTTGTAGAGCCTCTTTAATCACACTCAACTTCCCTTCGATGCTTGCCAGAGCTTGGCTTTGTTTAGCCTCACACTTCTTCTGAAGTTCTGTTTCATACTTTTCGGTTACTCCCCTCTCTTTCAATATGGAAACATTATATCTTCACGGAGCTTTTCTCCTCCCTCTGGATCTATAGACGGCTCTACGTTTTCTCTATATCTCTCTTACAATATAATGACCCGAATCGCAGTTAGCCCCCTGCAGCTATCAACTTCAAGGATGTCAGTCGCATGTCCCCTGTCTATCACCACATGGTCAATCTGATTAAAAGTAGTGCCATCTGGCGAGCGCCATGTGGCTTCCCTTATGTTCTTTCTCTAGAATCATGAACTCTTCACTACCATTGCATTGCCCATGGCAAACTCTTTAAGTCTTTGTCCATTTTTACTCGACAGCTCACGCAGGCTTTCAGTTCCTACTGTTTCTCTAAGGGCTTCTTTTTTTTCCCACTTTTGCATTGGGCTCACCCACCACTATCTTTACATCATTCCTTAGTATGCCTTCTAATTCCTGTTCCAGTCGACCATAGAACTCATCTTTCACTTCATCCTCATCAACTTCTGTGGGTGCATACACATATAGTAGAGTGATGTTGAAGAAGTGGGCCTTCATTCTCATGGTATACATCCTTTCATTTATAGGGTTAAAATTTATGACTGCTGCTTTAATACTTATTGTCTACAAGAAAGCCAGTACCACCTACTATACCACTGTCTCCTCCACTATACATAATTGTGTAATTACCACTTCTTATGATACCATCTCCTTTCCATCTGACCTCTTGAATTGCTGCTACTCCTATACGGTATTTCTCAGATGGTTCTGAGCGCTATAGGACTTTACTGATGACGTCATCAGTCCCCTAGAACTTAGAGCTACTTAAACCTAACTAACCTAAGGACATCACGCACATCCATGCCCGAGGCAGGACTCGTAGCGGTCGTGCGGTTCCAGACTATAGCGACCAGGTGTTCCTGTCTTTGAGTTTTGTAACAATATTTTTTTTTCGATATGGGGTTGTTAGCACCATGATCAACCCTCAACCTGGAGGACCTGGATTTGTACCGGGTTTACTCTCTTAGGGAGACTGACTTCACCACGTCTCTATAGACCTCCCTGACCTATGTTGCAGGAAATTAAAATGATAATGAAAACGGATGTGCTTAGGGTAGAATATGACGAGAGATAGGTTATCAATAGGACATTGTGAGACACACTTCGTCTGCCTTCTCCCTTTTGGCCTGTCCGGCATAGGTGACTCTGCTGGTAGCTATGGTGCCGCCGGCATAGCCCTTCGGATCCAGAACACACAAACCTACTTGCCCGCATGGACAGTGCTACGTTAAGGCGGTGTCCCCTGAGCAGGCAATGAAAACTGGCCGATATAAAACAAAGTAAAATACTGAATTGGACATATTAAAATAAAAGCAGAAACTTGTAAAGAGTGCAGTGCATGGATCAAACCGTGCAATATAATGAGAACCGAAGTAATAAATAATATCACGTATTTTGAGAGCAATTTTCTCTTATTAATTGTCTTCAGAGAACATAATAATTTGATACAGTAAAACTGTTTCTGTTAGCATTTGTCATAATTAAGTAAATAAGGAGAAAAAGAAATCAGATTTTAAATTTACTTTTTCCTCCCTATGGATACTAAGAGAACAGAGGGTGAGGCTATGTTATCTGTTTCTCAGGGACATAGAGGTATCTATATTTGTAGCCTACGAGTTGCGTGCAGAAAGAGGCGAGGACAGTAGCTGAAGGGACTCCTTGCATTTCCCTTGTAAAGAAATAAAATGGGGAAAAGAATGCTCACCAAAATGACTTCCCTCTCTCCCCAAAGTGATTAATGAGTGAGTGATCGATAGCACACTCACCAAACTGCCTGCTGTCTGTAAAATTATAAGTGAATACAAAAGCTGTACATGTTCAGTGTTTATTGTTTCTCTTATTTCACGTAAATTACCTGAAATTGGAAAACAAAACATTTTAAATACAAAGCTAATGTTATTTGATTGAAAAAGATAATTGAATTGAAATTCATTTTTTATCATATTTGTGTATATATGTAATAATCTGTTCATTTGTGTTCCTTGATGTGTATAAAATATTTTTGAATGTCTGCTAATAAGTAATAAAATATGCTACTAGTAGATTTTCAAAGAGGTATGAGCTTCTCGTAACCAGTATTTAGTATTCAATATTTTCTTTCAGTATTTAAATTTATTCTGAAATTTTACCACAAAATAAAGTAGGGATGATGTGTGAAAGCAATCACTCTGTCTCTCGTGGTGGGTGAGGGAGAGGTTCTCCCCACCATCACTGGGCCATGGTGAAGCTGTCAGCACCTGATGCTACATACATACATACATGCATACATACATACCTTAATACCAGTTGCATAGCCGGCCGGTGTTGCCGTGCGGTTAAAGGCGCTTCAGTCTGGAACCGCGTGACCGCTACGGTCGCAGGTTCGAATCCTGCCTCTGGCATGGATGTGTGTGATGTCCTTAGGTTAGTTAGGTTTAAGTAGTTCTAAGTTCTAGGGGACTGATGACCACAGATGTTAAGTCCCATAGTGCTCAGAGCCATTTGAACCATTTGAACCAGTTGCATAGATCATAAATAAGACATTTCGTAATGATGTGGAACGTGTCACTTCAAAACCAGTTTTCCTTACACAAAACCATTAATTTTCTTTTAGTTACTACTTCACATCTAAAAATACATCTATTGTGTAGAAGGAGTTGTCACTCAGAAATTCTTTGAATTTGTTTTGAAATGTTGGTTGGCTATCTGTCATACTTTAAGTGCTATTTGACTAATGACCAAAGATATTTTTGGCAGCATAATTCACCCCTTTCTGTACCAAGGTCAGATTTAACACAGAGTAGTGACGATCATCCTCTCTTCTAGTTTTGTAGTTATGCACTTCGCTGTTATTTGTGGACTGGGATGGGCTATCAATAACAAATTTCATAAGTGACTATAGGTATAGCGGAGGTACTGTGAATATTCCTATTTCCTTAAATAAATGTCTGCAAGGTGATCTTGGGTGGGCTCCAGCTATTATTCTGATTCCACGCTTTTGTGCAATAAATACTTTTTCTCTTAATGATGAATTACCTCAAAATATGATACCATATGAAAGCAGGGAATGAAAATAGGCATAGTAGGTTAATTTACTGGTATGTTTATCACCAAACTTGCAATAACGCTAATAGCATAAGTATCTAAACCTAACCGTTTCAGCAGATTATCGACATGTTTCCTCCAGTTCAATTTGTGAGCAATGCACACACCTAGAAATTTTGAATATTCTGCCTTAGCAACATACTTCTCTTCATAGTCTATATATATCAATGGTGTTGTGCCATTTACTGTACAGAATTGTGTATACTATGTTTTCTCAAAATTTAGGGAGAGTTCATTTGGATGTACGTACAGAGCAAACAAACAGTTGCACAGTAATCTAAAGTGAAATTAAATGTTTGAATACTGTTGCAAGACTTACCTAGATTGTGTATAACCATTCGCTCGACGAAAGATCCTTACCCAAAGACTGGAAAGTGGTACAGGTCACACCAGTATTCAAGAAAGGTGGTAGAAGTAATCCACTACATTATAGGCCCATATCGTTAACGTCAATATGCAGCAGGATTTTAGAACATATATTGTGTTCGAACATTGTAATTACCTCGAAGGAAACGGTCCATTGACACACAGTCAACATGGGTTTAGAAAACATCGTTCCTGTGAAACACAACTAGCTCTTTATTCACATGAAGTGCTGAGTGCTATTGACAAGAGATTTCAGATCGATTCCGTATTCCTGGATTTCCGGAAGGCTTTTGACACTGTACCATACAAGCGGCTTGCAGTGAAATTGCGTGCTTAGGGAATATCGTCTCAGTTATGTGGCTGGATTTGCGATTTCCTGTCAGAGAGGTCACAGTTCGTAGTAATTGACGGAAAGACATCGAGTAAAACAGAAGTGATTTCTGGCGTTCCCCAAGGTAGTGTTGTAGGCTCTTTGCTGTTCCTGATCTATATAAACGATTTGGGGGACAATCTGAGCAGCGGTCTACGATTGTTTGCAGATGACGCTGTCATTTATCGACTAATAAAGTCATCAGAAGAGCAAAACAAACTGCAAAACGATTTAGAAAAAATATCTGAATGGTACGAAAAGTGGGAGTTGACCCTAAATAACGAAGAGTTTGAGGTCATCCGCATGAGTGCTACAAGAAACTCGTTAAAATTCGGTTACACGATAAATCAGTCTAATCTAAAAGCTGTAAATTCAACTAAATGCCTAGGTATTACAATTAAGAACAACTTAAATTGGAAAGGACAAATAGAACTTGTTGTGGGGAAGGCTAACCAAAGGGGCAAATTCAAATGGCTCTGAGCACTATGGGACTTAACTTCTAAGGTCATCAGTCCCCTAGAACTTAGAACTACTTAAACCTAACTCACCTAAGGACATCACATACATCCATGCCCGAGGCAGGATTCGAACCTGCGACCGTAGCGGCCGCGCGGTTCCAGACTGTAGCGCCTGTAACCGCTTGGCCACCACGGCCGGCCTAACCAAAGGCTGCCTTTGACTGGCAGCACACTTAGAAAATGTAACAGATCTACTAAGCAGACTACCTGCATTACGCTTGTCCGTCCTCTTTTAGAATACTGCTCCGCGGTGTGGAATTCTTACCATACAGGACTGACGGAGTACATCGAAAAAGTTCAAAGAAAGGCAGCACGTCTTGTATTATCGCGAAATATGGGACAGAGTGTCACAGAAATGATACAGGATTTGGGCTGGAAATCATTATAAGAAAGGCGTTTTTCGTTGCGACGGAATCTTCTCACGAAATTCCAATCAGCAACTTCCTCCTCCGAATGCGAAAATATTTTGTTGACACCGATCTACATAGGGAGGAACGATCACCACGATAAAATAACGGAAATCAGAGCTCGTACGGAAAGATATAGGTGCTCATTATTTCCGCGCGCTATACGAGATTGGAATAACAGAGAATTGTGAAGGTGATTCGATGAACCCTCTGCCAGGCACTGAAATGTGATTTGCAGAGTATTCATGTAGATGTAGATGTAGATGTCAAAGTTAAATGTTTTGAGCCTCAGTATGACTCACAGACTAGTTTCCTCAAAAATTCACTTTATAAAAGTGCGTAATATTAAGGATGTATAATTGTACTTTTGAAGTTAGAGTCTGTTTTATGCAAATCATATTACAATGGTTTTATCTTCAGAATTAATTGGTAAAAACTGACGTTCAGACAAAAAATTATAATAACGAGTTAGGTTAACTAACCTTCGCAGTTAAGATACGAAGCTGAAACAACAGCATTATGTTTAATACGTGTAACAATGGGTCTATATCAACTTTCAAAATGATTGTATTATGTAACTTAGGTATCGAAGTTAGGAAAGAGACAGTTCAGTGGTGGCAATCTACCGTCTGTTCCATTTGAAAAATTCTGTAAACTTGAGTTTAAAAGTTATCGAGCTGAGTCTATTACAGTACATAAAAACAGTACATTTTTGCTCAGAGGAAAATTAGGACAGCTTTTAGTCTTCAACCACCAGCGATATAAATAAGTCTTTAGTAAAAAAGGATGCTATGTGAACAATGCTTCAACGTTGAAAGCTTTCCAACAACAGGTCTTCTGGATGCTGTCAGCACCGAGAGTGTATAAATATCAACGGGAAGTTGTTCGATCGTTGTCAGTTGTACGTGATGTGCCGTGATTCTGTCCGGGATCGTGTCTAGTAAGCTTGGATGGCGCTTAATAAGACTGATATGACTGTTTTTACGATCGAATTAAATGTCGTACTTATCTAGTGCAAATGTGTAAAAGTGAACTTTCTTGGATTAATATTTTACTGGAGAGCCTGTGTTTCGATTTCAATGTTCTGTTCTGTATGCTCTAGATTAAAGCGTGGCAAGTGACGTAGTTTAAGGCGAGCAGTTAACTGTACCTAATTAGCAGTCTTAGCGATAATTGGAACTTCGGGTAGAAATCGTTTCTGAATTGCGTCGAATACTGATTACGACATAAATATCTTAATGAATTGAGAAAGTTCACAATTGTGCTTGTGAACTTTAATGGAATATACTGATTCGTGGAACGACACTAGACTTTTAATGAATGTCATAGTTCCTGACTCCTTTGACTTAGGGAGCTTTAACATTTTATTTCAGTTTCGGCGAGCTGAGTTGTGGACTTGTAGAATGCGGATTATGAGTAGTATGCTCTCCACCGCTTTCTGGCTGTTGGTACACCAGAGAACAAATGAACACTGTCTGGGCTGGGACACACAACAAACCACAATCACGCTGCGTTTTGGTGTAGTGAAAAGTGTTCTTACGATCTTATTTGTGAAAATACGTGTTATATTTACGTGTGCATCACGTCACTTCACGATGATGCGGAGAATAGAAGGGCTTGCCAAACGAAAACGTAAGAAAAAACGAATATAGCAGCGAAATATAGGGACAAACTAAATAAATTCTAGATGATAGGTTAACTCACAGCAAAATGTCTCATCAACATCGTTTGGTTGCAGATGACAATCCACAGTAAATAATACACAACTGATCCGGAAAACTCATGCACACCAAGTGTAAAGGTATTAACAAAACGAAACAAACTATTGTTTGAATTAAACATCCACATAATTTTGTAATCATTTAATAAAAATGTTCACACTACAGAATAAATAAAACGGAAACCCACTTATGATGGCACAGTGGTGCTGAAACATGTTTGGGTACGGAGAAAAAACGGTGCTTTGCATAAATGGCGGACTCACGTCCTACAATTTTAGCTGCAAACACGGTAAACACAAGGAGCTGCAAATCCAAATGGTGAAAATTTGGCACATGTTTGCCACTAAGGATGAATATATGACATATGTGCCAGTGACTTATTACAGTCAGTAATAAGCCATTGGCACACATTTGCCGCTAAAGATTTATAAATGGCATACGTGCCAATGACTTATTACGGTCAGATGTCCGGTAAAACTATGAAGTATTTTCGTGACAGCAAAGTTAACATATGTATGGACAAAAATTTTCATAAGGAGATCCACAATGTTAAAGTACTTAGAGGAGTAGACACAGGCTCAGACCATTGTATGGTTAAAATTAAAATCAAATTCACACCGTTAAAGAAGAGGACCGGAAAAACTAATAAAATAAAAAGGAGGTTTGACCCACATCAGCTAATTAAAAATAATAAGTACCAAGAAATAACACAAACCATCAAATTAACAGATGGTCTAGAACAACTAGTGCCTAATCTTAAAAAAGAAGCAGAGAATCTAGCTCCCTTGAACCCACGAAGGAAACATGCATGGTGGACATCAGAATGTGACAAACTCCATGAAGATAGACACCAAGCATGGTTGAAGTTTCAAACACATAAAACTGAAGAAAATGCCATCAACCTAAAAAATGAAAGAAAAAAATTCACTCAAAATATTAGAAGAATCAAGAGAGGATTTCATAAAGATATTATAAAGTCTATAGAAGGTAATTATCATAAAACCAACTCCAGGAACTACTACAAAATCTTTGGGAAACAACTACAACAATATGAGGCCCCTACACTAATACTGAAAGATGAAGATGGAAGAATGACGCACAGTAACAAGGAAAATGCAGAAATCATGGCAAAAGCATTTTACAAACTTCTGAATTGCGAGGAACCCAAAGAACCCTTACAAATCAACATAAATACCCCAATAAAAACCAAACCTAACAAACTAGACCCTCCAACTTTCCAAGAAGTAGAAGAAATTCTTAAAGAACAAAAAAATTATAAGGCATGTGGAGAAGATCAGGTTTTTGTTGAAATGTGGAAATATGCAAGTGACACAGTCAAGACCTCCTTACACATGGCTCTAACAAAAATTTAGGTAACAGAACAATTTCCCGAACATTGGACCACAGCTATCATCCACCCACTACACAAAAAGGGAGATAAGAGTAACCCAGATAACTACAGAGGAATCTCTCTCCTAGATTGCACATATAAAATTCTATCCAAGATCCTATATGAAAGAACCAAGGAGCAATTAGAACAGGAGTTAGGGGAATATCAGGGAGGTTTCAGACCATGGAGAAGCTGTGCAGAGCAGATAATTAGTTTAAAATTGATTATGGCATACTACAAGAAACGGAACAAACCTCTGGCAATAACATTTGTAGATTTTAAGAAGGCATATGACTGTCTCCACAGACCTTCAGTATTAAAAATTTTAAGAAATCTAGGACTCCATCCAAAACTAATTAAAATAATACAACTCACTCTAACCAACACCAAATCAAAAGTGAAGTTTAGAGGAGAAATTTCGGAACCATTCCTCATAAAAACAGGCTTAAGACAAGGTGACTGCCTATCACCATTACTTTTCAACTGTGTACTGGAATACATAATGAGAGAATGGTACAAGGACAATCCAAAGAGGATAAGAATTGGAAGTGCAAAAGATGATATTAGCTTAAACTGCTTGGGATTTGCTGATGATCTTGCTCTCCTAGCCAACACCGTTCAAGAAGCTAGGCAACAAGTGAAATCACTACAAGAAATAGCAGAGAAAGTAGGCCTTAGAATATCATTTGAAAAAACGGAGATTATGCTAACTGATCCAACACTTGCAAAAAAAAATTACAATAGGAGAACAGGAAATCAAAATTGTTGATAAATTTAAGTATTTAGGCGAAATAATAACATACAATCTAAATGAGAAGCCGTCATGGCAAAATAGAATAAAAAAACTGAACTATGCAAATTACATTACCAAAACTACATACAACAAGAAAAGCCTATCTATAGATGCAAAATTAAAACACTATAAAACAGTTACACAACCAGAAATAACGTATACAGCTGAAACTATCTTCAAAACAACTAATACAGCAGAAATTGACAGAATACTAAAAATAGAAAGAAGAATAATTAGGACATGTATAAATAAACAGTATAAAATAAATGGACATTGGAGAATAGCATCAAATGAAACAGTATATAAGAAAATAGAACCAGTCATGAGCACAATCAGGAAGAAACGTATCTCATTCTTTGGACATCTGATGAGAACTCCAGAAAACAGAATTAGTAAAAAAATAATACAAAAATTGTGGAATAGCAAGAGCGACATTAAATGGATCACAGAAATTAAGGAAGATATAAAAGAACTTCAAATTACAGTAGATGACCTAAAAAACAAGACAGAGAAAACCAGAACACTGCAAGACCCGCAAACCAGGCTACAAATGAAAATCAATAAAAGGAGTACAGGAAGAGTTGTCTCAGATGAACAAAGAAAGAAAATATCTGAAAGAATGAAGAAATATTGGGCAGACAGAAGAGCAAAACACCTTTCATATAAGAATAGCCTCTAATAATTATATCACCTAAATATATTAAGTTATTGTCGAACCAAATTGTATCCATTTGTAACAACTTGTTTAGAACTTTGTATTTTTGACTACAGTGGTCCAATGAAGGCCATAAAATAAATAATAAAAAAAAATAATAATAATATGTTTACAAAGAGAAAAGCCGTCTAAAATGCAAATACGTCACAACATTAATAACAAGAATTCATGTGTAAGTGGGAGAGCATGCCAGATCAAGTGTAGTAATTACGGAAAAAATATACATGGGCAGACGGGACGAGATTCTGAGACTACATAAAAAAAGGACACACGTCTCCACAGCAACACAACAACTTTCGGTCCACATTCGGTAGATCGCAAACGTTCTGCTGAATGCCACTGAACAGGCCAGTACGGGGTTCTGCTATCCTAATATCATTGTATTTTATTAAAATTTCATTTTAATTCTTTTCTATGACTTCCGTTCACGCTCTGTCGTAGGGAGAACGTTAGTAACTTCTTACTGTAATGACATTTCCGCGACTATTTTCTTCATTTATGATATATTTACGTTTTTATAAAATGTACTTCGCCGACGTTTTGTGACTCATTGAGTTACCTACATCACAGTATTTTTATCGGCACATATTTTAGATGCGTTTGAATGCGAAGTTCGGTATGCAGAGTAAATATATTGTGCATGATTTTAAGATATGATAGTCGTTGATGCGTGCGTATGGTTTTAATTTCTCATATTACCTTTTAAAATTAAAAAAAGAATAATGTGTATTCTTGGCGTTGTTCTTCTTAAAATACCAGGTTTACTTGACTGACCACGGAAAACGGACGTGCAGAGCTTACTACTATCCTCCCACTTCGAATATGTTTTTCTACTTCCCCTCTCTCTTCGATATCCCTAAAATCCTGTCAAAAAGGCGAATAAATTCCATATTCTGTAGAAGAAATCTGTCACAGTAGCGAAGATGAACAAGTGCTCATATCGCATATGGTATGCATTTTAGAGCCATGTTTATTAGTCATTGTTTTGGTGGGTACTTCCACCTCTCAACATTCGATATTTCTTTATTAACACCCCCCTCCCCATAATGACGCAGTATGATATTGTAATTTCAGTCTTTTATCGTATAATGATATGGTATACGTTCACTGTAATGTTGAATGATTTTATGATGTTCATGGTGCATAACTATATTTGTTTGACCAAAGACAAAGAGTCTGTCGTCAGACGCATAAGAAAACCTTTATTCATTTCATTTAACCTGTTTGAAACTATCATTTTCAGAAGTGAAAGAGGCTCAAATCATTAGCAATTTCCTGTCAAAATTTAGAATCGACAGTCGTGTCCTGCAAAGGATAGCCAAAAAATACATATATAAAGCAAATATGTTAAAAAGAAATATCCAAACTTGCCTCTGTATACATTTCCTGTAACGCCATATTAACAGACAAACTGTAACGGGTATAAGTGCAAATACTTCTAAAGGTGTACCCTACATTAAATCAGTATTTACGTCTTTTTCAGACTACTAATTATAGCTATTACAACTGATATGTTTTTAGGCCGGTTAGTATCTTCTCGTACATGTGGGAAGAGCTATTAATGATTATTTTCCCCTGCGCACCAGGTCAGTTGTTGAAGGGTGGGCACATGAATACAAATGGATAGTCTATACTGACAGTTGTGATCCACTTACTGGTGTACCTACGACTGTGCAGAAAGCATTACGTTGTAAATTAAGTGTCGTTTTTGTGGAAGACTGTTAGACCTCGAGAAAAAACAACCAAAACCGTGATCTGCAAACATTTTAATGTACCAAATAAGGATATCAGCACTCACACCTGTTATATCCTTCATAACTGACAGTAACAGTTTGTAGATGTTCCGTGAAACTGCTTCCGTAACCTGGACAACAAGAGATAGTTAGAAAAATATGCCACAGGTATGAGACAAACCGTATCCACAGCCTCCAACGCATCTCGTGACTCTATAGTATAATAATGACCTATTTATCCTAGGTTAGATACACAGGATGATTCAGCCGCCCCTGCCTGATTTTCTCTGTAGGATTAATACACTGAAGAGACATAGAAACTGGTACACCTACGTAGCATCGTGTAGGGCTTCCCCGAGCACGCATAGTGCCGCAAAGTGACGTGGCATGAACTCGACTGATGTCTGAAGTAGTGCTGGAGGGAAATGACGCTATGAGTCCTGCAGGGCTGTCCATAAATCCGAAAGTGTAAGATGGGGTGGAGATCTTTTCTGAACAGCCCGTTGTAAGGCATCCCAAATAAGCTCAATGATGTTCATGTCCTGGGAGTTAGATGGCCAGCGGAAGTGTTTAAACTCAGATGAGTGTTCCTGGAGGCACTCTGTAGCAATTCGGGACGTGTGGGTGTCACATTGTCCTGCTGGAATTGCCCAAGACCGTCGGAATGCACAATGGACGTGAATGGATGCAGGTAATCACATACGATGCTTACATATGTATCACCTGTCAGAGTCGTATCTAGACGTATCGCGGATCCTATATCACTCCAACTGCACATGCCCCACAACATTACAAAGCCTCCATGAGCTGGAACAGTTCCCTGCAAATGCAGGGTCTATGGATTCATATAGTTTTCTCCATTCCCGTATACGTCCAGAGGATCGATACTTTTAAACGAGACTCGTCCGACCAGGCAACGTTTTTCCAGTCATCAAGAGTCCAATGTCGGTTTTCACGGCCCCGGCCGAGGCCTAAGGCTTTGCGCCATGCAGTCATCAAGGGTACACGGTGGGCCTTCAACTCCAAATGCGCATATCGATTATGTTTCGTGGAATGGTTCGCACGCTGGCACTTGTTGATGGCCCAGCATTGAAATCTGCTGCAGTTTGCGTAGGGGTTGTACTTCTGTCACGTTCAATGGCTCTCTTTAATCGTCGTTGGTCCCATTCTTTTAGGATCTTCTTCCGGCCGCAGTGTTGTCAGAGATTTAATGTTTTACCGGAAACAGTCGCCGACTATAACACCACGTTCAAACTCGTTTAAATCTTGATAAGCTATCATTGTTGCAGTAGTAACCACTCTAACAAGTGCGCCAGACACTTTTTGTCTTATGTAGCCGATACCTACCGCAGCGCCGTATTCTGCCTGTTTACATATCCCTGTATTTGAATATGCATGCGTGGACAAGTTTCTTTGGCGCTTCAGTGTATTAATCCCACAGAAATAATCAACAGGATCTTTTTGTAGGAAATTTAATGCAGTTAAATTTTGTGCTGGGACACGTTTTTGCTGAAGACCACTGTTTTAGAGTTGTTGAAGAAAAACTCGTTTGTCACACTTGTACATTTTTCTTGAATTATCCGGTAAATAAGGCCTCTAGCAAAAACCTAACCCAGTACAAAATTTAACTTTCCTACAGAAAGGTCTTCTTCATTATTCTGAAGGTATAATAGTTTGCGTGTGGCAAATGAGATAATATGAAAATTTTTCTCGTGGTATTTGAAGGCGTTGTGGGTTGCACAAAGCACATAGGTAGGGGCAGCTGATTCACCCTGTATATGCTATTCTGTTTTCCACTTCAAAATACACACATCAAAAAAGGTTTTGCATCACTCCAGTTCCCAGAACTCCTGAAGATAGACGTTGACTGTGGACATTATATCACAGACACAGTTCCTTTGACTGATCAGAGATGTCACTAAACCCGCCTGAACCTGTAAACAACCATGTCTGAGCAGCGCCTATTAGATGGAGGGGATCCGACAGCCCATCAGTTCCAGTCATTCCACCTGGAAGAAGGAACACGGCTCGTGTTGTCTGTAGTTCAACCAGACAGACCTAGACGGTCAATCCCGCAGTTTGATCGCGTCCGCACTGTTGATTTGTGCCAGGAAGGGCTCTCAACAAGGGAAGTGTCCAGGCGTCTCGGAGTGAACCAAAGCGATGTTGTTCGGACATAGAGGAGATATAGAGAGAGAGGAACTGTGGATGACATGCCTCGCTCAGGCCGCCCAAGGGCTACTACTGCAAAAGAGGACCGCTACCTATGGATTATAGCTGGGAGGAACCCTGACAGCAATGCCACAATGTTGAATAGTGCTTTTCGTGCAGCCACAGGACGTCGTGTTACGACTCAAACTGTGCGCAATAGGCTGCATGATGCGCAACTTCACTCCCGACGTCCATGGCCAGGTCCATCTTTGCAACCACGACATCATGCAACGGGTACAGATGGGCCCAGCAGCGGACCGCTTAGGTTTGGCATCACGTTCTCTTCACCGATGAGTGTCGCATATGCCTTCAACCAGGCAATCGTTGGAGACGTGTTTGGACGCAACCTAGTCAGACTGAATGCCTTAGACACACTGTCCAGCGAGTGCAGCAAGGTGGACGTTCCCTTCTGTTTTGGGATGGCATTATGAGAGGCCAACGTACGCCACTGGTGGTCATGGAAGGCGCCGTAACGGCTGTACGATACGTGAATGCCATCCTTCGGCCGATAGTGCAACCATATCGGCAGGATAGTGGCGAGGCATTTGTCTTCATGGACGACAATTCGCGCCCCCATAGTCAGATATTGTGAATGACTTCATTCAGGATAACGACATCGCTCGACTAGAGTGACCAGCATGCTCTCTAGACATGAACCTTATCGAACAAGCCTGGGATAAATTGAAGAGGGCTGTTCATGGACGATGTAACCCATCAACCACACTGAGGGATCTAAGCCGAAACCCAGTGGAGTAGTGGGACAATCTGGACCAACAGTGCCTAGATGAACTTGTGGATAGTATGCCACGATTAATATAGGCATGTATCAATGCAAGAGACCGAGCTACTGGGTATTAGAGGTACCGTTGTACAGCAATCTGGACCAATACCTCTGAAGGTCTTGCTGTATGTTGGTACAATATGCAATGTGCGGTTTTAATGAGCAATAAAAAGAGCGGAAATGATGTTTATGTTGATCTCTATCCCAATTTTCTGTACAGGTTCCGGAACTCTCGTAACTGGGGTGATGAAAATTTTTTTTTTGACGTGTGTAATTTCAGTATGTCAGCCGTAATTCACACACAGCAGTTTATGATTGAAAGTGCATGAATCGTAAAATACTGGACGACCACATTTTAATGCAATCCACACGAATTTTCAGGCTGCTAATTTCAAAGAACTGTAATAACTATGACCAATAATGAAAAGATAACTTCTCGATATTCAAATGGCAAAGTCATAGTATGAATTGCGAAACTGTATTTAAAAATAAGTGATTTTCTCAAAAAGAATTAGTTCTACTGTAGGTACTACAAACAGACGCACGATAAAGAAGCGTTTAGCGGCAGCTCTTCAAAACACTTTGCCTGCAGCGAACTGGCAGGCAAGGCCGGGAAAACGTTGCACTGCTTGCCGAAAGTCCACGCCCCACGTCGGTTCGTGTTAGAAGTCACGTACCACAAGAGATAGAGGCAATTTTATTCGTACGATTATCACGTTTTGAAATGAAGACGGACCACGGCTCAGACGTTACAGGGATCACTGTGATCACCTGTAGTGTATTACGCAGGATCGTACCAGGCGAATACTTAATACTACAATTTTTCCTTCACTGTCATATACATTTTCTTCACTTCATTGATAAAATCGTATGACGCTTTCTAATTGGTTCTCCTCTTGACGGCGATGTATTAGGATTTACAGTTTTTTACATTTTCTTGTGCATAACATTCGTATACTTAGAATAGCGGAAGGGGTCAGTCTGACAAAGCTGTCATTTGTCTCCTAAGTATATGTAGTTCCCCTGTAGATACTACAAACAGACACACGATAAAGAAGCGTTTAGCGTCAGCTCGTCAAAAAACGTCGTCTGCAGCGAACTGGAATAGAAGGGAGAACCGGTAGAGGTTCTCAAGGTACCCTCCGCTACACACCGTCAGATGGCTTGCGGAGTATGGATGTAGATGTAGATGTAGATGTAATCCAACAATGAAGCAGCAACAGTGAGCAACCATGCAGAGTTGTTGCCTCTCATCGTTGCATCGTGGCACGTGCACATTCCAGTCTAACACAGTTTACTTCACGTAACTCAGGTAATACTCCCTGCCCATGAAAAAAAGACATTTTGGAACATGTCTCGTCAGTGTGGATTCTCTGCTGAAGAAATATTGCGTGTCTTAGAGAATTCCATTGCTGTATAGGAAATTGACTTCACTGATGAAGACGAGGATTTTGTACGAGAGACAAGTCAAAATGGAGAGATGAAAATATTGTGAACGAGGAGGCGCTGGTGGAGGAAAATTCAGACATAGATCTATGTCTGTAGGGGGACAAGCTTCGTTCTGGTGCATTTTGTTAGTGCGAGTTGTCTACATCATGGCCAGGTATGCACTCAGGGGCAAACATGTTAAGAGTTTTTCCATGTCAACCTATTGTTCTCCTTTTATTGACATGTAGTTAACCTTTGTTCTGCCAAGTGCTTTTAAATATCTCTGCACTTAACCAATTGTACCCCCCACCCCCGCCCACTCCCTCCCCCTCCCCCAATCCCATCCCCCCTAACTGATACAGGTACACTTTCAAGTCTGAGTCAACTTATCGTTCTGTTAAGTGCTTTTCTATGTCGCCTATTGTCCCCCAACCCCCTCCCGTCCCCCCTCTCTGCTGCAGGAACACTTTCAGGTCTGAGTTATTGGAATAGGCCCCCTTTCACTCTTATCAATTTGATTCACTACTTAATTAAATTGATCAATTACTTAACCTCTATGGTGGGAAAGTGCCATGCCCATATAGACTTGGACTGAAATACTTAAAGTCTCCACCACAATCCTCAACCAACAACCACTTCCCCTTACCTTACAATGTTGGCGGGCTAACGTGTACTAACATGCGCTAACATGTATTAACATGTACTAATGTGGACAGCACTTGATGCAAGTGCCACACCCCCCTGGCAGGAAGTTCAAATTCCATCTGGAAAATGCAACCTCTACCAACCTAAGAAAATCGCGGGAGGAAAGAGCACCTCCAGTAACCTAAGCCATCCAACTTCCTAGGAACTGGCAGGAAAAAGACTCAGTTGATCGATCATTTGGAGGGAATTCCATTGCTCTGTGTGGAATATTGTTTCTGAGCATTCAAGGCAACGTATGGAATATATGGAAATGGTATATTGTTTATTTACATACAAAATCTGATTGTGGTGGTTGGACTTCTTTTGCTCGTCATTCTTGGCTGTTTGGAAGCATTTAGGTCTTGTAAGAAGCAGTTTCATGAGGCAAACATTTAGCATAACCTAATGTTAGGCACTGTACTCTGGGTGTCTTAACCGCATGTTTGGGCCTTTGTCGACACTTAACATACATTCTGCTAAGTGGTTTTTTATGTCACCACACATAAAATATTCTACCACCATTGATACCAAATTAAGTAATTAGTTATGTCCTCCCACCATTTTTCCGGTACACTTTTCGAACTTCACATGCTTTTCAACGTCATTTCTGGCGCATTCTTCTTTGTCACCCAACCCTTTAAACTTTTGTACTGCATTTTACATAAAAATTATGCAAACTAAACTAGTATTATGCAATAACCTGCTGTTCTGCTCCATCACCCACTCATGCACTCCCTCCCATTAACTATTGTATTGTTAACAACACATTGATATAAAAAAAACACATCCCGCCACTCGACACCCGAAGCCGCAAGTGCCCCCTCCGCAGAAGCCACCGTGAGCCACCGCAGGGCACATGCCAGCGCGAGTCACTGCTATCACACCGCTGCAGGTGAAAGTTGGGTCTATTTTCGTGTACACAGTTAGAATTCTTCGAATGTTACACTGACATCAGGCACAATAATGCTGGTCCCATACGCAGTGATGCATGGCTGCAATGTGGGTCCAGTGCCAAGAGAATTTGCAATGCTTTTAAGAATAGCACAGGGTGCATTCTTCCTAGCGATCGTCACTGAATTTACCCATCAAACTGCGGCTGATGCCAATGTGGGAACACCATCTCAAATGACATTAGTTTTTGCTGAAGATGAGTGCTATTAAGCAGGTGAAGTTTAACATAGAAGACAACAAAATATATATAAAGAGTGCATGCAATTACACCTATCATGCAGCACAAATTGGGTTATGGGAGGAGGAGGCATGTGACTGTGTCCACTTCCAAAGATATATAGCAGACATATCTCAAATTATATCCTCTGTACTGAAGCAATTCACACACATAGCAAGTGGTTAAAACACTGTACAATGTCACAGTGCGATCAGGGTTGAGAAAAAAGAAAGCAGAGGTTGTGAGGTAAAAATTCATTTATTTCTGATCCAACTTAAAAGTAATTTCACATTTCCATAAGCAGACACAGCAACACTTTTTTCATACGTGTTCTTGAGTAGATGGAGAGAAGGACATCCGTAGAATTTCAGGTCTTGCATAGAAGCAAACTTAAACATTACACGCATCCATGAGATCTTCTCATTTACCTTCACGTAGACTATGGCATCCGTGTGATCGAATAATTTGTAGGATATGCCAGTATCATCACAGTGAATTACATGGTAGAAATGCGTTAACCACTTTGCAGTCTTCTGTGCCTTAGCACACTTCATATACTTGAAAGACCTCGGTGATGCAATGTTTGCAGAGATTGTCTACTATTCCAGAATCTTGTGTGTACGCTACAAACGCAACAGCTTTAAATATGAACAGTCTATGTTCACCATCATAGAACCCCCGAGTGTCCACAATGATGTTCACACCTTGAGACGCCATTGTGAAATGCTCTAGGTATGGTGCAGCACCTATTAATTTATACAGCTCGTTGCACAACACCGGAGAGTGGGCAGTACTTGATCGCATAGTAATGTAGAAACAGAGTATACGCGGCAATGTGTTCTGGAAAATTTGTCGAAGATTCAAATTCAATTCGCACATCTATAGTTCCAGACTTAAATATCTGGTTCTGTTTCGAGTAGTCTATTACAATGATCGGTGAAAGCTCCATGAACTTACGCGGACTGAGTAGGCACCCTCCTCCCTCTCCTTCTGGAATTACATAGTAAGAAGCACGAAACCTTGCATACATGTCACTACCTACACTGCATACATTCTGATTCAATGGCAGATCTAAATTGTCATGTGGGTAGAGTTCTGAATTGAGGTAGACGTTGGCATAAGTTAACTTACAGTCATCGAACAAGGCGGACTCATTTTCTATATTGCCTCTTCTATCAGTCTGAAATGCAAGTATGATGAGTCTAGGTGTTTCTAGATGGCTCGAGGTTTTAATAGCCCATGTTTGTATTCTCGCCGTCGTAAACACTGGGTAATCGAAAATCTCCCACGAGCGAAATGTCAGTGACAGAAATGTACCTGAGTTCAGGACTTTTAAAAGCTTCAAACACTCCTTGTCGAAGACACTGATGTGAGTCATTTTCCATATTATCTTACCTATTGTGATCATATTCTCCTCTAGAGCTCCTTGAATGTATGAGTTATGGTCCGTCGCACTACGCACCCGAATGAGTTCTTGTTTAGCGTTCATAATGTACTCTGCAATCCTTATCCTTAGCTTTATCAGCTAAAATCCAGTCTGCAATGTTATGACTTGATAGATCTTTATTTGCAGCGTATGTAATATCGTGTTCCATACATACTTCATCGAGCAATCTAACTCCCTTATCACCTCGCGCCAAGAGTGTCTGAAGCTTTGTCCCAGGTCCACGGTAGTTATACCCAGGGTTGTGAAATTCCACCGACAGTTTGTCTAGAATGCCACCACCTCCTCAAGTGCGTCTCCTAGCATGCATGTTATGCTTTTGGCGATTGTGGACAATGCACGCCCATTATATAGCAAATCGCCATCATCAATCCAAATGATTGTGTAGCAGGAAAACCAAGCCATTTGACTAGTGCTTTGTTTCCCCGACGATTTATGACTCTCTCCACGAGAAAAAACATCCGGTTCTGAGCTTTTCTGCTTCTCCTCAGCGTAGAAGCAGCCTGCAGTTTCTTCACCTTCACTATACTTCAATACATTAGTTCTAGGATTGTTTCGTTGCACTTTTGAAACTGTAAATAGCTCAGTTGACCAGTATGATTCAAATGCCATCGTGTGTTTTGAGATACGCACCAAAACACCTACATCAAATTTCTGTTTGTGTGGATCCAGCATCTTAACGCGTTAGTACACCGTATCCATGAGTCCATTATTACGAACATAGATTAGTCTCACTTTTATTGTGCTATGTTTGGTTCGATTATAGTGAGAAATTTTTTTCTGGTTGGATATCTGTCCATTTGTATGAGCCGTGAAGTTTAAAACACATCCACATTCGACCTTTTATTGTTCTGTTGAGGTGCTCCACGATACTTGCCTTCAGATGAGTGAATGCTGATTAGTGATGTATTCCGTACCACTGTATCACTGTCTAGAAATACTTATTGTCGGACTCTCTCTCTAAGCTCTGAGGTTATTGAAACAACCGCATTCGAATGAGCTGTATTACCTGTAGCAGCTGATGCTATGAGCAGCCGCAGTCGATCATTAGTTCGTTCGGGTCGTTATAATATATATACTGAGTGATTCGATTGTTCACTGCTTTATGCTCAAGGTCAATACCATCACCGCTTCTGCTGTTGTTCTTTTCGCCTTCAAGTATTGGTTTTATAATGGTTTTATATTTCTTGTTTCTCAGGCTTTACGTGATCTGGTGTACACCAGTCATGTGCCGTATTTCACGGTAAGTTTCCCTCTCATTAACTGCATAAATTATAGATTTTTTGGTCGGTCTTAGGAAAATAAGATTCATTATACCAGGTGTTCTCTCAAACCGCCTATTATCAATCTGTACTGTGTCTTCAGTTACAGTTATAGGACGTGTACCCAACATGTACGGTCTTCCCCTGCTAACGCCGAATGGACCGGGAGTGTGACGAATAATGAATTCATCAATGGCGACACCCTCGTTATCGTGTGTTTTTATTTTTGCTGAGAGCTGTCAGAGAGATTCAGTGACTGCCTTAAATGTCTCTCTTAGTGTTTGCTGTCGATCCATATGCCCTAACCTCAGCAGCTGTAATTTCTCACGAACTGCTTTATGCGCCTGAATCACTTCGTGCTTCGTCGACCTCTCGGTGTATACTAATCAGACATCGCCGCAGCGCGAGGCTTTAAATATCTCGTCATTTTCTTCCTCCTCTTACTATGATCTTCATCGCCCTTCTCAACAACAAGGAAGTCTACATCTATTTTCCCCTGAATAGCATCGACCTTTTAGTTAAGTCGGTTAATTTCTTACTGACTTGATTAACTACCTCATTTAATGCATTCACATTCTCAGAAGAGTTTGGTAATACGTCTCTAGTTCCCTGTGCATACCTGCAACTTTATGCGCCATAGCCTGAATTTCCGCATCCATGTACAGGCGAATGTTCTGTCTGTGTACACCTATCCTCTCGGGTTGAGAGGTAGACATACGCGCAAATTTGTCCATGGTGTAGCGTAGACTGATGTACACACCTCTCTTACTGTGCTATATATGCAAAAACTCTTGAATGTTTCGCCTGTACCTACCATCACTCAGTTTTCTTGTTTCATCAATAACGAGAGACCCATACTGTGAATGATTCCAGCAAACTGCACATATCTTTACAAAATCATTGAACGACATGTCCGTTCCGACATGTGCCTGGTAAACGTGTTTTAAATTCAGGTTGTCTTGTTTGAAGGCTATAATGAGGTTTGCATTATCCCTAACGAACTGTTTGGAGATTCTGGAATATGTTTGACTTAGATAAAATACATCAGCACCCATATTTTCTAACCTGTTCTTGGTTTTCCACAGCAACATTGTCAAATATGAAGACAGTGTTTGGCTTTGCTTTTTCGGGTGGAGGGACATCACCGCTTTCACCAAATGTCGTGTGTGTAACACCATATACACCGCGCAATATCTCCTGTAATAGCTGATACTTGGGTTGAAACAGTGTTTTTAAGAATACACAAACATGTTCAAATTGGACTCTATCGACATGTGTTAGCAGCGTCATGAGAACATTAGTCTTCACACAAATGGCTGGACCTACAATACTTGCTCGTATATTATCAGGAAGGAGAATTCTGTTCTTGTTCTTCTTCAGGTCTTCTTTTGCATCTTCACAGGACCAGTCACCGACAACGAAGTCCTTGTGATGAGGGTGTTTCACCCACCCTGCCATGATACTAACTAGGCCCGGTACTGACAGGTAGGTGGCATATATATAAACATTCACTTGAAAGGACAGTAATACTATGTGTAGCCAATATAGCTCAGTCCAGATGCACTGATCGGGAGGCGAAGTATAGCACAGTACTCGACTGTATCCAGTCAAGTCCATATTTGGAGAGCGTTTACTCTGTTTTCTGTATGTCTGTGTATATGCATGCCTCGCGGAAGGCTCCCAGGACATAGTTCCCACCTCCGGTAGACCAAAATTTGAACATAGAATACGTGTCCAGACGTAACATGTGATTGGTACAACCGTGAACCATATCGCAGAAGTGACGTGTGGTGCATCCACCTCCCAACATAGGTCCGGATATATAATCAGCAGCAGATCCAAACTCGTACACTAACTAAGAAGTGGTGTATTGCGGATCTACATCCCAACACCGCTTTTTACATTGTGCGTGGCATATCCACCTTCAAACCCTATCCTGTGCGCAGCATATTGTGGATCCGCATCTCAATATCGCTCCGGGTATATTGCATGACGGATCCACATTCGAACGCTAACTCGGGTCTACTGCGGGTCATAAGGGCCTTCAGCGGTTGTATCAATAATCACAGATCTTAGAGGGAGAGTATCATCCAATAAATATGTAGACAGTAGTTCGAGAACTGCACAAAACCAGCATACAAAACATACCCTCACAGGCACGTTATGATTAAAGGATTGGATGACTTGTGGCAAGCCTATCTTGTGGATATGAAGGAAAATTCACATGTGAATAATGGATTGAAATATATTTTAATGGTTATTGATACGTACTCCAAATTTGCCTGGGCATTACCTGTCAAAACAAAAACGGGTCGAAATGTCGCCTATGTTTTTGAGCGTTTGCTACAGACAGGGACGAAACGATGCCCAGACAACCTCCAAAGAGATCACGGTGAAGAGTTCTACAATAGGTATTTCAAGACAGTGATGCAGCAGTACAGAATACATCACGACTCAACATTCACTCACCTGAAGGCCAGTATCGTAGAGCATCTGAACAGAACAAGAAAAGGTCGAATGTGGATGTGTTTTAACCTTCACGGCTCATACAAATGGACAGATATCCTACCAGAAAAAATTTATCACTATGATCGAACCAAACATAGCACCATAAAAGTGAGACCAATCGATGTTCGTAATAATGGACTCATGGATACGGTGTACTATCGCGTTAAGATGCTGGATCCACACAAACAGAAATTTAATGTAAGTGATTTGGTGCGTATCTCAAAAGACAGGACGGCATTTCAGAAATCATACCTACCGAACTGATCAACTGAGATATTTACAGTTTCAAAAGTGCAACGAACGAATCCTAGAACTTATATATTGAAGGATAGTAAAGGTGAAGAAATTGCAGGCTGCTTCTACGCTGAGGAGATACAGAAAAGCTCAGAACCGGAGGTTTTTCTCGTGGAGAGAGTCATAAGACATCCGGGAAACAAAGCACTAGTAAAATTGTTTGGTTTTCCTGCTACACAAAACATTTGCGTTGATGCGGGCGATTTCCTATATAATGGGCGTGCATTGTCCACAACCGCCAAAAGCATAACACGCATACTAGGAGACGCATTAGATGAGGTGGTGGTACTCTAGACAAACTGCCAGTGGAATTACACATCCCTGGGTATAACTACTGTGGACCTGGGACAAGCTTCAGAAACGCTTGGCGCGAGGTGATAATGGAGTTAATCTGCTCAACGATGCGTGTATGGAACACGACATTGCATACGCTGCAAATAAAGATTGGTATACGTCAACGCATCGCAGCATTTGCATTTGATAAAACCATGAGTGGAAAAATCAAGTTGGCTTTAGGAGTGATGAATTTCAAGCGAATAGACGCATGGTGCAGGGAATGGCAGTTGAATCTCAATGTAGACAAGTGTAATGTGCTGCGAATACATAGAGAGAAAGATCCCTTATCATTTAGCTACAATATAGCAGGTCAGCAACTGGAAGCAGTTAATTCCATAAATTATCTGGGAGTACGCATTAGGAGTGATTTAAAATGGAATGATCATATAAAGTTGATCGTCGGTAAAGCAGATGCCAGACTGATATTCATTGGAAAAATCCTAAGGAAATGCAATCCGAAAACAAAGGTAGTAGGTTACAGTACGCTTGTTCGCCCACTGCTTGAATACTGCTCAGCAGTGTGGGATCTGTACCAGATAGGGTTGATAGAAGAGATAGAGAAGATCCAACGGAAAGCAGCACGCTTTGTTACAGTATCATTTAGTAAACGCGAAAGCGTGCGGAGATGATAGATAAACTCCAGTGGAAGACTCTGCAGGAGAGACGCTCAGTAGCTCGGTACGGGATTTTGTTGAAGTTTCGAGAACATACCTTCACCGAGGAGTCAAGCAGTATATTGATCCCTCCTACGTATATCTAGCGAAGAGACCATAAGGATAAAATCAGAGAGATTAGAGCCCACACAGAGGCATACCGACAGTCCTTCTTTCCACGAAGAATACGAGACTGGAATAGAAGGGAGAACCGATGGAGGTACTCAAGGTACCCTCCGCCACATACCGTCGGGTGGCTTGCAGAGTATGGAGGTAGATGTAGATGTAGATATCAAGTCTTCACATTGCAGATTGGATTTTAGCTGATAAGGCTAAGGAGATATGGAGAAGAAAGGATATTGGTATAGGTCAACGCATCGCAGCATTTGCAGTTGATAAAACCATGAGTGGAAAAATCAAGTTGGGTTTAGGAGTGATGAATTTCAAGCGGGTTATGAATGTTGCGCGTTGTGCACTAAACAAGAAGAAGAAGAAGAACATGAAGGGCTGTTTGAAGAAATGTATCCTGACAGCGATGTATGCTGCTAAAACGCATTCAAGCAGAAAGATGCTGGAAAAAGAAGAAGAGAATCTGTTAAAGCACCTCGAGTTCTACCAATACCCAAGACATCTGGCGGTTTTATCCCATTTCTTATCCCGTCCCTCTTCGCGCTCTCGACTGTTGGTTCCCTCCCTGGTGGTGCTGCAGATATTGTTCGAATGGTCAAGAACGCGCAAAACTCCCAAGCATAGTTGGAAGAGGCAAGGAGACATAACTGCATGATGGATGCCGCAGCCATCGGAAAAAGACTATATTTGAAACCGTACAGGAAAGGGCTTGGTCTATTCATAAATAAAAAAAAGCCCATTAGCGGTCCTACCAGATCGACCCATCACAAATACATATCTTCTTAAGTTTGTTAGAGACAAATTCAAGATACCAAGATTCCGTGGTGTGTTTATGCGGGCTACATTACCGAAGGGTATGCGGAAAACTGGTGAATGGGGTATTGTGAATTTAGGTGTTGCTGGAGACCCTGGCACCCACTGGGTGTCATATGTTATGAAAAATGCGGATACCGTCTACTATTTCGACTCATTTGGTGACCTTTAACCACCAGAAGAATTACAGCAACACTTCACTCACAGAAGACATGTGCTCTACAATTATCGACGCTATCAGGACTTTAATACACACCTCTGTGGACATATACAGGGTGTTACAAAAAGGTACGTCCAAACTTTCAGGAAACATTCCTCACACACAAAGAAAGAAAATATGTTATGTGGACATATATCCGGAAACGCGTACTTTCCATGTTAGAGCTCATTTTATTACTTCTCTTCAAATCACATTAATCATGGAATGGAAACACACAGCAACAGAACGTACCAGCGTAATTTCAAACACTTTGTTAGAGGAAATGTTCAAAATGTCCTCCGTTAGCGAGAATACATGCATCCACCCTCCGTCGCATGGAATCCCTGATGCGCTGATGCAGCCCTGGAGAATGGCGTATTGTATCACAGCCGTCCACAATACGAGCACGAAGAGTCTCTACATTTGGTACCGGGGTTGCGTAGACATGAGCTTTCAAATGCCCCCATAAATGAAAGTCAAGTGGGTTGAGGTCAGGAGAGCGTGGAGGCCATGGAATTGGTCCGCCTCACCAATCCATCGGCCACCGAATCTGTTGTTGAGAAGCGTATGAACACTTCGACTGAAATGTGCAGGAGCTCCATCGCGCATGAACCACATGTTGTGTCGTACTTGTAAAGGCACATGTTCTAGCAGCACAGGTAGCGTATCCCGTACGAAATCATGATAACGTGCTCCATTGAGCGTAGGTGGAAGAACATAGGGCCCAATCAACACATCACCAACAATGCCTGCCCAAATGTTCACAGAAAATCTGTGTTAATGACGTGATTGCACAATTGCGTGCGGATTCTCGTCAGCCCACACATGTTGATTGTGAAAATTTACAATTTGTTCACGTTGGAATGGAGCCTCATCCGTAAAGAGAACATTTGCACTCAAATGAGGATTGACGCATTGTTGGATGAATCATTCGCAGAAGTGTACCCGTGGAGGCCAATCAGCTGCTGATAGTGACTGCACACGCTGTACATGGTACGGGAACAACTAGTTCTCCCGTAGCACTCTCCATACAGTGACGTGGTCTACGTTACTTGTACAGCAGCAACTTCTCTGACGCTCACATTAGGATTATCGCCAACTGCACGAAGAATTGCCTCGTCCATTGCAGGTGTCCTCGTCGTTCTAGGTCTTCCTCAGTCGCGAGTCATAGGCTGGAATGTTCCGTGCTCCCTAACACGCCGATCAATTGCTTCGAACGTATTCCTGTCGGGACACCTTCGATCTGGAAATCTGTCTCGATACAAACGTACCGCGCCCCGGCTATTGCCCCGTACTAATCCATACATCAAATGGGCATCTGCCAACTCCGCATTTGTAAACATTGCACTGACTGCAAAACCACGTTCGTGATGAACGCTAACCTGTTGATGCTACGTACTGATGTGCTTGATACTAGTACTGTAGAGCAATGAGTCGCATGTCAACACAAGCGCCGAAGTCAACATTACCTTCCTTCAATTGGGCCAACCGGTGGTGAATCGAGGAAGTACAGTGCATACCGACGAAACTAAAATGAGCTCTAACATGGCAATTAAGCGTTTCCGGACACATGTCCACATAACATCTTTTCTTTATTTGTGTGTGAGGAATTTTTCCTGAAAGTTTGGCCGTACCTTTTTGTAACATCCTGTATACATCCTGTTTCTCTTGACATTCACAAAGAAGAAGAAGCAGCATGCTATATAACGAGGAGGTTTAAACATTCATTAACCAGTTGAGGTTCAAATGCAATGTCGTACAATTTGATGTTAAAAGAACGATCATCTGTATTGCATGTAAAATACTTTCCACCAACTGATTTGAGCGTTGGTGAATGGAGTATTGCATTGATTGGACTGGAGACGTACAAGAGCATCCCAAATATCACCGAGACTACCAATTAAGTGCATATGGATATTAATGGTGAAAAAGATATTGTGGAAATAGAACCAGGTGCATACGATATCGATGATTTAAACGAAGTCTTAAAACAGTCTGGCTAAGTTATTGAACTACGTGCAAACATCGATACACTTAAATCTGAAATAAGGACTGTAAATTCAACGATTGACTTCAACCAGAAAGTTTCAATAGGGTGCCTGCTGCGTTTCACAAAAGGACAGATTTTGAAGGAGAATCCAAGTAAATTTTACAAGTCAGATCAGACAGTGGACATACTCCCTGTTAGCAGAATCCCTATCAAGTGTAACATTGCAACGAACTCCTTTCTCAACGATAGTCTGATTCACACTATTTACGGATTGTTCCCCTCAGTTGCAACGGGATATAAGATTGTTGAGACCCCTGCCAATGCAGTATACCTTCCAGTGACCGCTCAGACATTGGACTATTTGGAGCTGCGTATTGTTGACCAGAATAATCAGCTTGTTGAATGTCGTGGAGAGGAAACTATTGTATGATTACATCTAAGGCAGGATGGGTGTACGGTATAAAACAAGTGCACGCAATCCACGGTATGATACTTCACTACCAAACAGCAAAGTGATGACACGTGCAAACTTCTTAAATCAGTTGGCATGATACAGCGCAGTGATGTCCTCACTCAATATGACCAGTCCGGTAGAGTATGATGAGAGAATTATACGTCAGGAACACTTCTCTCATAAACCTTACGCTTCAACACCGTTAAACAAGAAGTATGAAATCAGGATTGTCATCCAGCACCAAGACGCACTCACAATTCCACGCGAAAGTTCGTATATCTAGAGGGCTTATTCAAGAAAACTGACAGCAGCAATACAGTGGGATGCAAGCTGACATGTAACGCTTTAGCATTCCTGTTCCAAGAGATACACTATGAAATCAATGGGTCTGAGATCGACTGTACACGAAATTTTGGCATAACATCAACCTTAAAGCATACGTCTCAGCATCAGCAGCGGATTTGCATTGTTTAGAAAATGCAGGATGATTCAGAGACGATCCAGAGGATTGAACAGTTGCAGAGCACAAGCGATTTACTGTATGCATACCTCTAAAAATGCTTATTGGATACTTTGACAAGAGACAGATTATTATGAACACTAAACAAGAACTCATTGGAGTGCGTAGTGCGACGGACCATAACTCATACATTCAAGGAGCTCAAGAGGAGCATATGGTCACAATGGGCAAGATGATATGGAAAATGACTCACATCAGTGTATCAGTGTATCCTACCGCCACAAACAGATTTTGTTTATAAATAAACAATATACCCTTTCCATATATTCCATACATTGCCCAGAAAGCACAAAAGCAATATTCCACACAGAGCAATCGAATTCCCTCCAAATGATCGATCAACTGAGTCTTTTTCCTGCCAATTCCTAGGAAGAGGTGGCACTCGGATGACTTTTCTTAGGTTAGTAGAGGTTGAGTGGTTGCATTGTCCAGATGGAATTTGAACTTCCTGCCAGGGGGGTGTGGCACTTGCATCAAGTGCTGTGCATGTTAGTACATGTTAGTGCACGTTAGTACGTCTTAGGCGGCCAACATGGGTTGATAAGGGATGGTGGCAGTAGGTTGATGACTGTGGTTGAGACTTTAACTATTTCAGTCCAAGTCCAGGTGGGCGTGGCACTTTCCCACCAGAGAGGTTAACTAAGTGATCAATTTAATTAAGTAGTCAATCAAACTGATAAGAATGAGAGGGGGATTTATTCCAATAACTCAGACCTGAATGTGTACCTGTAGAAGCATGGGGAGAGGGGGAGGGGGTTTGGGGACAATAGGTTAAGTGCCTGTCAACCAAAAGGAAATGGACGTGATATGGAAAAGCACTTAACAGAACAATAGGTTAAGTACCTGTCAATGAAAGGAGAACAATAGGTTGACGTGGAAAAGCACTTAACAGGTTTGCCCCTGAGTGCATACCTGCCCCTGATGTAGGCAACTTGCACTGACGAAATGTACGAGAACAAAGGTAGTCCCCCTACTTATGTCAGTACACACCTCATCAAAGATGTTATGGCAAGAGACAGATACCGTGATCTTTTCAGATTTATTTACTTCTGTGGAAAACCAACAAAAGTTGAAGGAGTGCCAGCCAACCAGTTCTCTCTTGTATATGAAATTTGGGGAAAGTTAATCGAAAACAGTATCCATTCTTATCGCTCTGGAGAATATATCATCACAGATGAGCAACTATTGCCAAGAAAGACCAGATGCAGATTCATTCACTTCATGCCAAACAAATCCGACAAATATGGCCTCAAATTCTGCATTGCTGCCAATGTAGCGACAAAGTTTACACATATCTAGGATAAAAGACAGGTGTAGAGAAAAGCAACCAGTGTGAGCATACATTGCTGTGTGTCTCAAGGAACAGTTTCTAAATCGAGAAACGAGCGTAACAGCAAACAACTGCTTCAAATGGTTCAAATGGCTTTGAACACTATGCGACTTAACTTCTGAGGTCATCAGTCGCCTAGAACTTAGAACTAATTAAACCTAACTAACCTAAGGACATCACACACATCCATGCCCGAGGCAGGATTGGAACCTGAGACCGTAGCTGTCGCTCGGTTCCAGACAACTGTTTCACGTCTTTTCAACTTGCTAACAGGCTGAAAGAAATGGAATTAATGAACGAGATCCATTTTGAAATACCTTATGAGATAAGGGAGCTAAATTCTGAAAAAAAGAGAATCACCTCCTGACACAGACTGCAACGTGACTCTAAACCAAAGAAACAAGAATAAAAACGTCATTCTTCTGAGTACAGTGTACGCTGAAGTATCAATACACAAAAAACAGAGAAAGAAACCATAACATTCTACAATGCAGCAAACTATAGTGTGGAAATGACTGGTCAAATGACCCATAAATATACTATACAGGTTGCATGTGAAAGATAGCCGATGTGTGTCTTAGACAACTTCTTGGACATGACGGCATTTAATGCATGGGTCGTCTACAAAATAGCAACGAACAAGAAAATGGAAAGGAAAAAGTAAATACTTCGGCTCACAAATGAACTCGAGGTAAGGAAAGAGTAGGAAGAAGAACAGAGAAAGAAGAAGTATCGGCTTAAAATCATCTAGAAAACCGAAGAAGAGCCAAGTCAGCCTCGCCAAAGCCTCAACAAGACTTGCAACACATAAGTGCCAAAAAGCCGTGATTGGAAAGTGTGTGTGGAAACTGAGTTTCTGTAGTATCTTAACTATTTTACCTGCCTTGAAAATAGAAATTTGTGCTAGTTTCCAATAGCTTCTATTTCAATATGTATTTAACTTATAACTGATATTTGGTTATACCTCTGCTTTATATGATTTCACTTACTGACTATTTGGTGTGTAGTAGAGTAATAATGTAATAGATAGACGATTAAATACAGCGGTGTCAAGAGTTTCTCAAGTGCACCGCTTTTAAATTTCAATACTGTACTTGTTTTTAGGTACATGGCCATGTCGTACGTTAGAAATTTTTTTCACACTGAATTTCACCACTTAAAAAATTAGATAGGACATTATAATACACTTCTATAACAAAACTGGCTACAGACAAAAATCTGAAAAGTGAAGAGCATTGTCACCGAGTTTCTTTTGGCGGAAAACCAGTACGTCATAAGCGGTTGCAGAATATCTGTGGAGACCTGGAATTTATTAAAAGGACGGTGAGCCTATATGCGAGGTGTTTGTCATCATCGCAACAAGGTCGTGCAAATGTTTAGGATATTTGTGGTAAGTTCTTATGGGACTGAACTGCTGAGGTCATCGGTCCCTAGGTTTACACACTACTTAATCTAACTTAAACTAACTTACTCTAAGGACAACACAGACACACCCATGCCCGTGGGAGGACTCTAACCTCTGACGGGGGGGAGCCGCGTGAACCGTGGCAAAGCGCCCCCGACCGCGCAGCTACCAAGCTCGGCTCGTGTAAGCCGCTCCGATCCCCCGTGTGCCGGTCGGCCAGCACAGCTGTGACTTCGGCAGTGTTGAAACGTGCGGACACTCTCATTCGAGTTGATCGACGGATCACCATCAGACACCTCTCTGGGAAACTGTATGTCTCTGCTGGTAGTGCTGATACACTGGTCCACAAGTTGCGGTACTCAAAGGTGCGTGCCCGCTAGGTTTCTTGCCACCTAACAGAAGACCATAAGGAGCAACGAAGAACAATCTGCGCTGAATTGTTTGCACCCTTACGAGGCTGAACGTGATGATATTTTTGTCGACCATCGTCACAGGAGCTCACAAAACTTCACTGGACTCTTCTTCCCCATTGAATCTACAGCCCTGATCTCGTTCTTTCTGACTTCCATCTGTTAGGCCCAATGAAGGATGCAGCCCGCGGGAAGCAGTACGTGAATGATGGAGAGGTTATTGATGCAGCAAGACTTATGTGGTTTAAGGTCGTCGCATTGCACGGAGATTATGTTTAAAGATAAGGTCTTGTAGCCAAAAGAGTGGGGAATAACACGCTGTGTTGGAATCATGAATTAAACCAATCTACCTTCAGAAGAAAAATGTGTTGCTTGCCTTATTAATCGTTACTCGTACAACTGCATGGCTGTTGGGCCACTATGCTCATTACATTGTAGATTCAAAATGGCTCTGAGCATTATGGGACTTAACATCTGTGGTCATCAGTCCCCTACAACTTAGAACTACTTAAACCTAACTAACCTAAGGACATCACACACATCCATGCCCGAGGCAGGATTCGAACCTGCGACCGTAGCGGACACGCGGTTCCAGACTGAAGCGCCTAAACCGCACGGCCACACCGGCCGGCACCCATTGTAGATGGAGGGGACGATACGAACTCACTCGCCTTCCGCCAATATACAGCGACTGCAACTGGAAATGTTGGTGCCTGTCACGGTATCGCGACTTACTAGTCAATATATTGAACCTTGAATTTGGTCGTAGAGTTATCGGTTTAGTTAGCCGGTACTTCTTGTCATGGCTCCTCTTCAGTTTTATCGTTTCGGAGTTCTTTTTTTTTTTTCTTTGCTCTGCTGGTCTTATTTCGCATTAATTAAAAACATAGTTTTAGGCGACAAGTGGAAAGGGAATTATTTTGTTGAGCGTAAAGTGGAGGTGCCACGTAGTATTAACTACGGTTTTTTTTATTCTTTGATTAACAGGTGGAATTTAGAATAAAGATATATAAAGACGGTAAAGCATCTGGCTAGGAAACGAAAGGCTGGAAAATAACGGTATAAAGTGTGTGCCTGGAAGCCGAGAGGGCGTAGGATCGAATTTCGGTCAGACGACGTAATTTTAAGTCTTAGTTTTAATTTAGCCTTCACCTCTGGACGCTGTCATGAGTCACCAGAAACAGTGTTCCTGTTCCATGCTAAAGAGTAGGTCCCCTTCTGCGGTTGGATAATTGGAATAGGTTAGGAACACGGAAGTTGTCGAAGTGGTGACCAACAGAAAGACTAGCACCAAGCCGTTGAGCCACACGAAATTGTTATTATTATCTCTATACTTAATTAGATTTTGACGGAACTCTCAGAACACGAGTCCTACTCGCACTTGCCTGGTTTTTTCCTTATAGTATTCAAACTGTGGATATTATTATTCCTACTGAACCCTAATGGAAAGTCAATAATAAATTCCATGACAGAAAATATGTACTGTGATACAGCAGGTAAACATTCTTTTTCTTGAAGACTTGTCTAGAAAATGATTGAGGGTAATCACCATATATTCTACTTATGTCAGGCTGTTTTGCAATGAAGACTTTCTTCCTTAAGTTGTTTACTCCACAATACTATTTCATACGAGGTTACTTAATGCCATAAGTAAATTCCTTAATTTAGTAAATTGTCTCTATCCAAGGCGTATAACAACATGAAGTGAAAAGTGGCTGGAAAGATTTCTTCAGCTCTAAAAGTGGTTTTTTCTATATCAGTTCTCATCAATAACAACAACCAAAATTCTGAAGATTCTGGTTTGCCGGCAAACTCCTGTCCATGATTTAAGTTTGGTGCACTATATTAAAATTAGGGTAGAGATCATTCGCAGAAAAGCAGCCGATAGCATTGTTCTACATGTTTATAGAATAAATATGCTAGCGGCTGTAGGCTCTACAGTCTGGAACCGCGAGACCGCTACGGTCGCAGGTTCGAGTCCTGCCTCGGGCATGGATGTGTGTGACGTCCTTAGTTTAGCTAGGTTTAAGTAGTTCTAAGTTCTAGGGGACTGATGACCTCAGAAGTCCCATAGTGATCAGAGCCATTTGAACCAATAAATATGTGTGGTGTTATATGAATTTTTAATGATGTATTCAGATCTGATATCAGAATTTCACTGTCAGGGATTATTTTCCAGTAACTTGAACATTTATATAATAGGAAAGTTATTACTTGCGGTAAAGAGAGAAAAATTTTGTAAATAATAGTTAGCAATATTAACTTGTGTATTTACTCGCCCGGATAAACGTGCGTGGTAAGGCGCCGCTACCTAGACGGGGAGGTTTGCTGCCTGCGGATCGAATCCGCCCGACAGATTAACGACCAGAGTCGGTGTGTTGGCCTGTCTGGGTGTGGTTATTAGGCGGTTTGCCACATTTCACTCGTTAAATTCCGGACTAGTACTCAACTCTCGCCTCAGTTACTCGATTGGTAAACATTTAGAAAACTGATGATCGCTTTCATATCGAAAACACTACTCGCAGGAAGTTGGGGTGCACGTCTTACGTCCCAGGGGGGTAACGGGGTGGCGTTACGAAGGGCATCCAGCCACCCCGTAAATTAACAGCACCACATCCTTTAATAACCATACCGACCCTGCTCAGATGCAGGACGAAGCCACAAGAGAAAGAATAATATTAACGTATGTGTTTATGGCAACTGTTTTAATATTCAGATGTCGGTACTCCAGCCTCGACTGCATACCGGCATAAACAAGAATTTCATTAAACCTAACCTCACAGTCACCGTTAGGAAGCCTGCGTTTGGAGTGATTAATTTTGATACTTTTAGAATACAAGAAAAACTAAGTAAGTTACTAAGGAGGACAGGAGTAAGTACGAACGTTCTTATTGTCCGCTGCTCGTGGTCTCGCGGTAGCGTTCTCGCTTCCTGAGCAGGGGGTCCGGGATTTTCACCTGCCACGAGATGACTGGGTGTTGCTGTGTCGTCTTCATCATCATCCTTCATCCCCATTACAGCAACGGCAAACCACCTCCATTAGAATTTTGCCTACTATGGCGGTGTGGGTCTGCCACATCGTTCCCTTGAGCTCTGTCAAGAAGCATGGGACTTCATTTCCATAGCCATGAAGGTGTATACCGATATATCATCGATTTTTCTAGAGAACGCCGCGTAGGAGCCGCTGTCAATATCCTCCAAATGTTTTCTGTTACATTTGTGGGGAATACATATTTTCAAGAAATAGAAAGAGAATTTTATCCTGTATTAAGAAGACCTACAAACATTACTTGGGAATAGTCGTTGGAGATCAGGATAAAGAATGGGCGCCACATATTTTCAGCGGAGAGGAGAAAGAAAATGCTGTATCATTTAGTTCACCGCCGGCCGCGGTGGTCTAGCGGTTCTGGCGCTGCAGTCCGGAACCGCGGGACTGCTACGGTCGCAGGTTCGAATCCTGCCTCGGGCATGGGTGTGTGTGATGTCCTTAGGTTAGTTAGGTTTAAGTAGTTCTAAGTTCTAGGGGACTTATGGCCTAAGATGTTGAGTCCCATAGTGCTCAGAGCCCATTTAGTTCACCAATCCTATGGACAGAACCAAAAGCCTATATTTCAGACAGTTATTTCTGTGTGACGCATATTCAGAATATTTACAAACCAGAAATCAAAGAAATACATTGTTTGTCCTGACGCCAGTGCCATACTCCGAATGTGTTCCAGTTCCTTCAAGGCAAACAGATGATGAACAGTGACAGTAACTTGGATGGCGAAGAAGAAATACTTATTAAAAGACTATCTGAGTACCCGACGTTGCCCAGGTATGTATTTAGTCGAATCTTCTGGTAGTCCATCTCTCCCATTGCCCGGTGTCCGCTTCCTCCTCCCTCTACTCTCTGTCAATTTCCGCCTGTCCTTCTCCCTGTCCATCTGCTTCTTCCTCCCTCTCTCTCCCTCTGTCTATTTCTTCCTCCCTCTCTCTTTCTGTCAGTTTCTTCATCCTTCATTTCTCCGTGTATCTCCATCTCCTCATATCTCTTTCCATCTCCTCCTCCATCTATCTCCTCCTCACCTCTCTCACTGTACATTTTATCTGCATCCTTTCATTGTTCATCTCCTCGATGCCCTCTCTCTGTTCACCTCCCCCTTCTACCTGTCTGGGTCCATCTCCTTCCTCCCCTTCTCTGTCCATCTCCTCCACAGATTCTCTCTCAGTCAACAAGTTGTCGTCCCACTGAGATAGCAGGCTGATGGTTCTCACCTCCACACTATTTCTTGCCGAATAGTATGTAACATGTGTACCACATTTCGTTGAAATTATTCCACTGATTTAGGAGGAGATATAGAACATACATACAAACATTTTTATAAAATGTATGGATATCGATGGAGAGGATTTAGAAGCGTTGACACAACAGCCGAGGAGAACATCCATGTCGGGGTACGGTCACAGTAGCTAATTAATAGTAGTCGTGAAATCTTTCCTCGGACGGCTCTTTCTATTCTAACAATCACAAGAAAAATGATTGGGTCAACACCTTATTTTGAAGAGAGGTAATCTATTGTTGTGTGGCTTGTATGTTATCTGCCGCCGGCGAGTCATTCAAAGATTGACAATGGATAAAAGTAAGTGACCAGTGATCGTAATGCTGCTCTTTCGTATATTTACGAGTGTCGTATTTCCTTTCGAGAGGCTTACTTCGTTCTCATTGTTATGGGGGTCGTTCAATAAGTAATGCCCCACATTTTTATCTCAGAACACATTTATTGTTAAGAGTCAGAATTTGGTCACAATATACCTCAACATGTCTTGTCAACGTTCTATTTTTGTACGTAGACTCCATCACGTTCTATGGCCGTACGGCAACTTTGTGGATGAGCATGTATTTCCTGCTTGTAAAAGCTCTTGTCCTGTATGCGTAGCCATGTTTTCACTACATGACTGACACTCACGTCATCTTCAAAGTGCGCTTCCCGTAGGGAATATTTAAGCTCCAACAGTTCAGAGGAAATGGCCTTTCTTTGAATCTTGTGGTCCGCTGTGAGCATTCGTGGAACCCATCGAGAGAACCTCGCTGAATATCCGAGAGTCTCGATCATTTCAGACGCTCTTCCAATGCTAACCGACAATTGTAGAGCCATATGTCGATCTATGATGCACTGGTCGGCATGAATAATAGCATCCGCACGATTCAGCCTGTCTGGAGCAGTGGCTGTGACAGGACGTCCCGAGTGTGGCTCATCATGGAGCTCTGTTTCTACATATACTGAGGCTGTAACTTCCTTTCCCGTTGCCAAGCTGTACTCCTATCAACTGCAGCATCACCGTACATTGCACACAAACGTTTATAGATGTTCACCACGGTTTCTTTTTTTGCACACAAGAATTAAATAACAGCACGCTGCTTCTAACGTGAGTCTTATGTAGACACCATTTTGACGCTGTACTACGGCTCTGTCGTCTGCCAGAACGGTTCGAAACTTCACAGGCGCATAGAACAAACATAAAATGTGAAGGACGAAGCAGGACGTTGGTCTATGTATATTAACGACTTTAAAAAAAATGTGGGGCATTACTTATTGAACGACCCTAGTATTTACTAACTTTTATTATCGTCTCAGTTCCAGATTTTGTGGATTGATATCCACATTCATCAATATTTGTAGCTGTATTGTTTAACAATTATGGAAGAAAAATTATGTTTGAGTAGTTGTTTTTAATATAGGAAGTGGTACATCAAAGTAACTTGTGAATATCTATTGAAATTGGCGTAGTTACTTACAGGACACAAATAAGATCTACTGTAGCTGACTGGAGGCGAAGGAAAACGAGAATGCTACGCTCGGTGTAGTACTGTGATTTGTTGTAATTATACCATGGGTACCAATACATTAATAAGGAGGATGCTTACGCCGGTACGATCTGCGGTGGTGGCATCCTCTGCGCAACGTATCTCCGGAGACCGTCCCACGTATGCCACTAGGTGCGCGTGGCGTATTGTACTCTCGAGTGTCAAAACTATCGTGAAAATTCTCTGGTCATTGACGTATTAGTCCTCGAAAATGAAGTCATGGTTCTTTGTAGTACTGAAAATTCATAAATCCCTCCAATTACTCTGTAGATTAACGATCGCCTGAACCGACTGCGTTGCGAAAACGTGTAATACATTCCTTGCTTTGGTCGTGACAGCAGCCGAAACTATGTCTACTAAAGCTGTCAACCGTCAGTATGGTTTGGATACGGTAACTGTTCTTAAGGTCTTAACATTGCACGTTTTCTATAACAGCACCAAACCATTGCGTTACACCACTGCAAAAGCGTAGAGTGCACCGGACTGCATAGGCTACCGAACACAGTCAGATTCTGTACAAATGGTTTGGGAGCAAAAATGAGTGTTGCAGCATTCGTAAGACCTGACTAAGTTTCTAGAGAGTAGCTGTACATTCTCTGTTCTCCATCTTTGTCATACTCCAGTCTTTTTCGCCAGTTACACACCGTCGACACTGTCTGTTATACTCAGGCACAACTGTTCATCTGATAACAGTAACTTTCATGATGACCGATATCAATTTTTTTTTTCACTCACATCATGTTTCCAACTCTACAGATACTTCGATTACGCAGAAGTACTACCGCACTTTCGCGATCGTAATCACTTAGAAACTATGTGTTTTTACGAAGTCTGACAAGAAATATGACTGGTTGTGCTACTATGAAAGCATTTGTTACAGTGTGTTAATGCACAATTTTTATACATTCTCGAACTGTGCTCCAAAGCCAGCACAAGTTGCGTCATAACCGATAAAGTGAGTGGCATCGGACGAACAGTTTACTGAAATTCTCCTTCAGAAAAATGTATCATCAAGAATAGTGCCGTCTGTGTGTTCGTAGAGTCCCTCTGTAGGTCGTCTGACCCAAGCTCCGTCTCGGAGAACAGCGCCGTATATTTTTCTAATATTTTTTTGTTCTTATTTCTCTGCAGTATGTGATCAAAGCTATCCGTACACCCGCAAAAACATACGTGGTGTATTGTGCTGCCACCTACTGCCATGTACTCCATATCAGCCACCTCAATAGTCATTAGACATTGTGAGAGAGCAGAACAGGACACTCCGCGGAACTCACGGACTTCGAACGTGGTTAGGTGATAACCAGCCGACCTCTTCTGTTGACTGACAGAGGCAGCCGACAGTTAAAGAAGGTCGTAATGTGTAATAAGCAGACATCTATGCAGACTATCAGGCAGGAATTCCAAACTGCATCAGGATCCGCTACAAGTAGTATGACAGTTAACACACCACGACGGTAAATGCCAAACGACGCCTCGCTTCGTGTAAGGAGCGTAAACATCGGACGATTTAACAGTGGGAAAACGTTGTGTGGAGTCACGAATCACGGTGCACAATGTGGCAATCCGATGGCAGCGTGTGGGTACGACGAATGCCTGGTGAACGTCACCTGCCAGCGTGTGTAGTGCGAACAGTAAAATTCGGAGGCGGTGGTGTTATGGTGTGTTCGTATTTTTCATTGAGTGGGCTTGCACCCCCTGTTCCTTTGCGTCGACTATCGCAACACAGATCAACATTGATGTTTTAAGCACCTTTTTGCTTCCCACTGTTGAAGAGCAATTCGGGAATATCTTTCAACATGTTCGAGCAGCTGTTCATAATGCACGGCCTGTGGAGGAGTGGTTACACATCAATAACATCTCTGTAATGGACTGGCCTGCACAGAGTCCTGATCTGAATCCTCTAGCACATCCTTGGGATGTTTTGGAACACTGACTACATGCCAGACCTCACCGACCGACATCGATACTTCTCAGTGCAGCACTCCGTGAAGAATGGGCTGCCATTCCCCAGGAAACCTTCCAGCACGTGATGGAACGTATGCCTGTGAGAGTGGAAGCTGTCATGAAGGCTAAGGGTGGGCCAACACCATACTGAATTCCAACATTACCGATGGAGGGCGCTACGAATTTGTAAGTCTTTTCAGCAAGTTGTCCCGATACTTTTGATCACATAGTGTATGTATTGAATTTTCGTCATTCTCTAATAAGAGTGATTTATACCGCGTACAGGTCTTCTGGTAAAACAGCCATCTTGTAGTGATGCGTTCTTGCATTACGGGATATTGCTTTTCTGTTGTAGTGATAAGTTACAAAAAGTGTCCGAAACTACATATTCCTGCTTGAAATCACGCCTTTCAACGACTGTCGCACCCTTTCAAACACACGTGGCAAAGTGCAAATTGCATCGGAGGCTGCCGTAATGCGCGCTGTCAGCTCTTCATCAATCTCAATGGGTGTTTCACAGACAACTGATCTCAGGGGGCCCCAGAAGAAAAAATCTATGGCGTCAAGTCGCAGGCCATGCCACTGGCTCACTGTGCCCTATCCAGTTCTCACTGACAGTTTCATGCAAATGCATTCGCACTGAATCTGCGAAGTGCGCAGGTGCACCGCATTCGGTGTCCCACGTTGACTGAAATATGTTCCAAAAACTCTGGTAGAGTTTCTCATAAAAAGGTTAAGTAGGCCGGCCGGTGTGGCCGAGCGGTTCTAGGCGCTTCAGTCTGGAACCGCGCGACCGCTACGGTCGCAGGTTCGAATCCTGCCTCGGGCATGGATGTGTGTGAAGTCCTTAGGTTAGTTAGGTTTAAGTAGTTCTAAGTTCTAGGGGACTGATGACCTCAGATGTTAAGTCCCATAGTGCTCAGAGCCATTTGAACCAAAGGTTAAGTATCTGCTTGCATTCAGTCGCCGGGGGAATATTTATGGACCGATCTGGTTATCGCCTACCAAGACGGTCCAGATGCTGGCAGCGAAGCGATCTTGGTGACCCCCAACAATGGCGGCGTGCGGATTTTCCGGTGGCCATACATGGGAGAGAGTATGTTCAACAGCCGCAATCACGTGCTTACCACGTGCCCCTTCATATCTGCATCCATTAACGCCTATCGACTGCGGACGACACGGAGATCTGTCGGTACCGTTGGGCTGTCCGTGACCTGTTCGGACGGATTATTTAAAAAAGATGATAAGGACAAAGAATTTAACTCATACTTTTTTATATGAACATGCGGTGAGCAAACGATATTGTGGGTACTTCTTTGAAACCTCACTCACATCCTGTACCTGAACATTTTGTCAGAGAGATAATTTCATCAGATTGACTACTCTTAACGTTTTCCCGCTCACCTTTTTCGTGTCTTCAGGGTGATTATATGTATACACACTGAAGCGCCAAAGAAACTGGTATAGGCATGCCTAATCAAATAGGCAGAATACGGCGCTGCGGTCAGCAACGCTTATGTAAGACAACAAGTGTCTGGCGCAGTTGTTGGATCGGTTACTGCTGCTACAATGGCAAGTTATTAAGATTTACCTGAGTTTGAACGTGTGTTATAGTCGGCGCACGAGCGATGGGACACAGCATCTCCGAGGTCGCGATGAAGTGGGGATTTTCCCGTACGACCATTTCACAAGTGTACCGTGAATATCAGAAACCCAGTAAAACGCCAAGCATCTGACATCGCCGCGGCAGGAGAAACATCCTGCAAGAACGGGACCAACGACGACGGAAGAGAATCGTTCAACGTGACAGAAGTGCAACCCTTCTGCAAATTCCTTCAGATTTCAATGCTGGGCCATTAGCAAGTGTCAGCGTGGAGCCATTCAACGAAACATCGTCAACAAGGGAATTCGGAGCCTAAGGTCCACTTGTGTATCCTTGATGACTGCGAGACACAAGGCTTTACGCCTTGCCTGTGCCCGTCAACACCGACAACGTACTGTTGATGACTTGAAATATGTTGCCTTGTCGGACGAGTCTCGTTTCAAATTGTATCGAGCGAATGGATGTATACGGGTATGGATACAACCTCATAAATCCATAGACACTGCAGGTCAGCAGGGGACTGCTGACGGCTCTGTAATGGTGTGGGGCGTGTGCAATTGGAGTGATATGGGAGCCCTGAGCCGTCTGCATACGACTCTGACATGTGACACATATGTAAGCATCCTGTCTGATCACCTGCATCCATTCATGTCCATTGTGCATTCCGACGGACTTTTGCAATTCCAGCAAGACAGTACGACACCCCAGACTTCCCGAACTGCTACATGTGCGTGCTCGCGGGGGCCCTACCCGATAATAGGCAGGTGCACCACTTTCTTTGGTTCTTCAGTGTATATGTTTCATACTCACCCTTCAGCAACAAGTTAAACTCTTCACATGTTAATAATTTGTTTTAGAACAGCAACTGATTTTTTTAACACCGAAAGTCTAAAATATTGCTGCGGACGCTAATGCTTGAGTGACATGCTGAGCGAGGAGTTTCTCAGACACAACCAAGAAATACATTTGACCTTGTTTTGTCGGAGTACACTCCAAGCGTCAGTCTTCGTTTTGCTAATGTGCAAGGAATTATCACAGGGTACTCCAAAACAATGGTCCTCAAGAGTGCTTACATGCAACCAGGCTTAATACCACGATGTGAATAAGAGACCATGCTATTGCTATCTCATGATCTTTTCCTTTAAAACAGCAGCCAGGTCTGGAACTTAAACCAAGGAGGCAGGACATAACGTGATGGCAGGAAGTTTATGAAAAGTATCTCTTCGACTAAGAGCCAAATAATCAAATTTGAAACTTTTATTCAATCGCATGATTCTAAAATTGCTGGTGGATTCCACTCTCAGACTGTGCTTCGGTTAATTTCAACGAGGAGATGAGTATATGGAAGAAAAATGGATTCGTAGAAGCGGTTTATCATTACGGTGGTGAATAATGTTTAAAGTATCTACATCAAACACAAATTCCGCTTTTGTCGGGTCAGGAAGTGTATCGGAGAGCGACGACGAAATTAAAACCACAGCGCGGTCTGCATTGTTTGTGCCGTTTCGAGGACGACGACAATATACAAACTACTAATACGTCATACAGACCTTCTTACGTATAATTTATAAACCCTTCCGTAGGTGCTTTACCCTGGAGCCTGAGAGTGAAACCATTATTTCGACGCTTAAGTCAGTGGTTCAGTAGCCACTTTTCACGCACCCGCGGTTATTCTCCACAGTTTGCAATTCGCTGGCATTTCAGTTCACTGATATTGTGTAAATATATATATAAAATTAAGAAGTCGTGACTATATTTTAAACAAGAGTAAATTCTAGGCCGTTGTTCTTGATGTTACGAGACCCAGAACGCGTCGAGCCATTCTTCAGCACCGGACCTGTGGCATTACACTTGCGTCTATCACCCTCAAAGAAGCGGTAGGATCCTGACGTTTAAATTGATGCCTGCCCATAGATTTCACCCGGTGGTCGATAGAGACAGGCAGAGATATTGACTTGTGGCTCCAGGCCACAGAGCGCGATAGAGTAGAGAGTTTGAAGTGAGACCTAGAGAGTGACAGACAAAGGCTGCCGGCGGAGTCACGGAGCGCACTCTGCGAGGGCCAGCTTTGGGATCGGTGTTGTGTACACGCCCGTAGCGGAGGTACAGCGTAAGGAGAAGCGGGTGGCCGCTGTCAACAAAGCGGAGTGCAGGAGTCCGTCGGTGCTGGCATTGTGGCCGTGGCACCTGGTTTCGCCTCGATATTTGATAGAGGCTGTGATCTGGCTTCGAGCACGTCATGCCTGTGGAACTAAGGTGAGCATTCCCGAACTTTGTAAACGGGTTCCTTGATTTTCGCCCTGCTCTAAAGATGTGCTCTGCGCTGCGTGTTTGTAGGTGTGGGAGAGGGTGAGAGGGGGGGGGGAGTTAACACAATGCCGAGTATGTGCTCTGTTTTCCCACGCGTAAGTAAGGCATTGGTTTGGTTCGGAGTTGCTTTGATGAATGCTGATGTTTCGTTAAGGTGGCCTTGTGGAAGGCGTGCGACGTAACTTATGTTGCATCTAATTGCATTGTTCTGTCTATTATAGTGTCCTGTGTTGTTTGGCCAACTCCTCAAGCAGGATATCGGAAAAGGCTATGTGCAAGGACGCCTTTTCTATGTCTAAGCTGTTTGAGGTTTGTATGATTACGACTGGGAAACTGTATGGGTAGGTCATATGTTTTTTTCTTAGGATTTTCTACGTTATTAATTTTGTTGTTTTTTGTTTAATGAGATTTCAGAAACTTGTTTAACTGTGTGGTTATGGTTTCCCTCTATTGTGCACGGCCGTGTTGTTGAAAAAATGTGATCTGTTAAATGTTTCTGAATCTCTTGACTTATTATGGCCGTTTTTGTTGATTAAAAAATATTAAAGTCTAAATTCCCTTAAACACTTTGGTATTTCCGGTGGCCCAATCGGAGCCGTTTCATCTTGTAAGATTAGACTGCTTAGCTGTTGCTTAAAAAACGGTTGCTTGATTAATACTGTGGTGTATTTCTTCTTCCGATATTTATAGGAAATATCGGATTTAACTGTTTTTAGTGGCCAGTGAAGATGATCGTTGTTCATGAAAATGGGGATATCCACGTATTCATACTGCCAATTGCTCACGAGCGTGCTCACAGGAAAATTATTCCTGGTATTGTGAAAGTGGCTTCACTGTTGATTAATAACGCCCGCTTGTTTAATGCTGTGATATTTTGCTTCCAAATATTTAATCTGTTTCCTTTAATGGTCGGTTACGGCCCTCCTTGCCAAAGAAATATTTGCTTAATCATGTAATTATACTGCCAGTTGTTGTTGGGTGTACTGTCAGTAAAATCACTCCTTGAATTGTGCAAGTAACTTCGCTGCTGGGCAGTAACACTTGGTTCATGCTGTTACTTGCTCTAAATATTTAATCTGTTATTGGTGAATACTGGTTCCTTGTTTAATGCTATGTTATTTTTCCTTTTAATTTTAACTGATTTACTGGTCAGTCACGGCCGTTTGGAATAAAGAATGCTAACAAATAATTATCAAGGTTACGAGGAGACAAAATTGGGACGGTTCTCTGGAAATGGTGAACATAAATTCTTTTGACAAAATAACAGCTGTCCGGAATTCACTTGAGTCAACCTTATTTTATAGTCCAAGAGCTCTAATTGTTCTCTTGTGTGGAATTAATCATTTATATATTTTGTTTTATTGGAAAGAAATGTTTCAGTTATGTATGTATGGCTTTCGACTAAGGGACCACTGTGTCTAAATAAACCAACTCCAAGATTAAGTACCACCCAGTCACTCCCAACCCCCTTTATCCTACCTCCTGGGTGCGTTTCACAAATTATTTTACTACTACACGAAGAGGTTCCTTTTATAAAGCCCTTAATGTCAGCGGAACTTTATTCACATGTTTATTGCTGTGAAAACGTATTATGTTGTCGAAAAACGATGAATGACGATATGATTTCACATGAAAATGAGAAGCTAAGAGTGTAACGCCATACCGCCACTGAGGACGATGACAAGGAATATTAGCTTACTCCAGTAAGACTGGGCAAAGAATCCGACTGTAATCTTTCTCACAGAATTATTACAACGACGAATTAAGGCAATCTCGGAGAATCTACATCTGGGTGGCCATATGTGGGTTGTAAGACCACTCCCCCTCAGTATGTACCAGCCACGTTTCGTCCAATAGAAAAGTTGACAATATGAATTAGGTGATATATGGCGAGCTAAAGCTTGAAGAAGCCGGAATCTTGGGAATACAGTTGAACATTTTGCTATGTATATTATATTCAAAACTCCATACTATAGAACGATGTGGGACTTCAGTCAAAGCAAACAACTGAGCATGGATATCTAGGTTAGTGACAATGTGTGGAGCTTGCATGATATGGAACATGGAATGCGAAAGTTTTTAATATCCCATTTAAGAACTACAGATAATCTGGTCAAAAGTAAGCATATATAGGTACAAAAAGAGAAATACACGATTATGTAAGGAAAGATTCAGCTCATTGCCGGCCGCAGTGGCCATGCGGTTAAAGGCGCTGCAGTCTGGAACCGTAAGACCGGTACGGTCGCAGGTTCGAATCCTGCCTCGGGCATGGATGTTTGTGATGTCCTTAGGTTAGTTAGGTTTAACTAGTTCTAAGTTCTAGGGGACTAATGACCTCAGCAGTTGAGTCCCATAGTGCTCAGAGCCATTTGAACCATTCAGCTCATCGTGATACTGTGCTCATAATTAAGCAGCCATCCACTAACTTCAAGATACACTGTATTAGGTAGCGTAAATGGCAGGATATAGGTACTTCACTGTGTTCATTACTAGGAAAATTTGGTAAAGTTTCTGCTTGGTGCAATTGTTATAGTAGTGGGAAAATGGATGAAATTTGGAAAAAATGGCTCTGAGCACTATGCGACTTAACTTCTGAGGTCATCAGTCGCCTAGAACTTAGAACTAATTAAACCTAACTAACCTAAGGACATCACACAAATCCATGCCCGAGGCAGGATTCGAACCTGCGACCGTAGCGGTCACGCGGTTCCAGACTGAAGCGCCTTTAACCGCACGGCCACACCGGCCGGCTGAAATTTGGAAATCAACATTTTCGTGCCTGAAGGCCATTACGGGGGCAGGGGTGGTCATGAATTTAAATACGTCACGGAGGATAATGTAACAACACCCCGTCAGACCAAACAGTTTCGAGACTAGATTAATTTAAAAACGTGTTAATATTTTGGTTGTAATGTTTGAAATTCTACTCAGTCTCCCGTCTCTTCTCCTCCATCTCCACCCCTAACCTCACCCTCGAGTACAACGCACAGAACATTCATACAGCCGTATGAAAATGTTAGAAACATACTTAGTCCTTCTTTGGGATGTTGTTCAACACGCGCATCACAATGTCGGCTATGTCGTCAAAGCCTGAACCTTCACGTGAATATCTGGACTGGGTCGTTTTGTGAAAGGTTCATATTGATAACACCAGGTTTCTTCACCCGTGACAACTTATTCCAAAAAGGAATTGTCAGAATTTGGCATTTCAATCAAGTCGTGTCAGCGCATCCACATATCTTTGTTTTCGTCGGGTAGTCAACTTGTGCGAGACAAATTGTGCACCCATTTTTCCCTTCGTCAGAACATTCTGTCGAATGTCTCGTGTACTTGATTTAGAGAAGCTGCTCCATTAAGGTTTGTGACACAACTTTAATGTACTACGACTGCACCTCCACTACTGAACAACGCCTGCTCAGGACTCACTGATCGAATGCACACCTACCGTTTCAGCTACCACCATAGTTACTGCGCTGACGTCGTTTATACGGCAAGAATAAAGCCAGTCTCGTAGAGTTTTGGACTGACTGTGTACACTCAGCAGCAAATACTCTGGACGACTATACGGGGTGGTCCTTTGATCGTTACCGGGCCAAATATCTCACGAAATAAGCGTCAAACGAAAAAACTTCAAAGAACGAGACTTGTCTAGCTTGAAGGGGGAAACCAGATGGCGCTATGGTTGGCTCGCTAGATGGCTCTGCCATAGGTCAAACGTATATCAGCTGCGTTTTTTAGAATAGGAACCTCCATTACATATTCCTGTAGTACGTAAAGAAATATGAATGTTTTAGTTGGTCCACTTTTTTCGCTTTGTGATAGATGGCGCTGTAATAGTCACAAACATATGGGTCACAATTTTAGATGAACAGTTGGTAACAGGTAGGTCTTTTAAATTAAAATACAGAACGGAGGTAAGTTTGAACATTTTATTTCGGTTGTCCCAATGTGATACATGTACCTTTGTGAACTTATCATTTCTGAGAACGCATGCTGTTACAGCGTGAATACCTGTAAATACCACATTAATGCTCAAAATGATGTCCGTCAACCTAAATGCATTTTTCAATACGTGTAACGACATTCCTCTCAACAGCGAGTAGTTCGCCTTCCGTAATGTTGGCACTCGCATTGACAATGCGCTGCGCATGTTGTCAGGCGTTGTCGGTGGATCACGATGGCAAATACCCTTCAACTTTCCCCACAGAAAGAAATACGAAGACGTCAGATCCGGTGAACGTGCGGGCCATGATATGGTGCTTCGACGACCAATCCACCTGTCATGAAATATGCTATTCAATACCGCTTCAACCGCACGCAAGCTATGTGCCAGACAACCATCATGTTGGTAGTACATCGCCATTCTGTCATGCAGTGAAACATCTTGTAGTAACATCGGTAGAACATTACGTAGGAAGTCAGCATACATTGCACCATTTAGATTGACATCGATAAAATGGGGGCCAATTATCCTTCCTCCCATAATGCCGCACCATACATTAAGCCGCCAAGGTCGCTGATGTTCCACTTGTCGCAGCCTACATGGATTTTCCGTTGTCCAATAGTGCATAATATGCCGGTTTACGTTACCGCTGTTGGTGAATGACGCTTTGTCGCTAAATAGAACGCGTGCAAGAAATCTGTCATCGTCCCGTAATTTCTCTTGTGCCCAGTGGCAGAACTGTACACGGCGTTCAAAGTCATGGCCATGCAATTCCTGGTGCATAGAAATATGGTACGGGTGCAATCGATGTTGATGTAGCATTGTCAACGCCGACGTTTTTGAGATTCCCGATTCTCGCGCAATTTGTCTGCTACTGATGTGCGGATTAGTGACACCTACTTGGGCATCATAATTTCTTGCAGGTCGTGATTGACGTTTCACATGTGGCTGAACACTTCCTGTTTCCTTAAATAACGTAACTATCTGGCGAAGGTCCGGACACTTGGATGATGTCGTCCAGGATACCGAGCAGCATACATAGCACATGCCCGTTGGGCATTTTGATCACAATAGGCATACATCAACATGATATCGACATTTTCCAAAATTGGTAAAGGTCCATTTTAACACGGGTAACGTATAAAGAAGCAAATACCGTCCGCACTGGCGGAATGTTACGTGATACCACGTAGTTATACGTTTGTGACTATTACAGCGCCATCTATCACAAAGCGAAAAAAGTGGTCCAACTAAAACATTCATATTTCCTTACGTACTACACGAATATGTAATAAAAAATGGGGGGTTCGTATTTAAAAAAACGCAGTTGATATCCGTTTGACCTATGGCAGCGCCATCTAGAGGGCCAACCATAGCGCCATCTACTTTGCCCCTTCAAGCTAGACGAGTTTCGTTCTTTGTAATTTTTTCGTTTGATGCTTATTTCGTGAGATATTTGTCCCGGTCACTATCAATGGACCACCCTGTAGACAAAACGGCAGCAAAATCAGATCATTTGGCAACAGAGCAGCATAAAACTGGGCAAGGGCGTGACGTTACACAGAGATGGTAAGTCACTGATTGAGGATATTCGAGATATCTGATGTTCACTCTGTGTTCACCTCTGAAGCTGAATGTTCGAATCGCAGCAACAGCATCTAGATACCAACAAGTATGAGGCGAAAAGGTAATAAAACTTCTAATAATGTGCTTATAAGGCTCACTGTATACTTCTCAGGCTTAACGAAGAACGAAATGCCAAATTTACCAACTCTTTTTTCCTAAAATCGCGTATCTTCATTTGCAGCTTGAAAAGATAACTTCGCACGTATCAGAAAGAAGACAGGTGCCAAAAAATTGCCTTCTACGAGCATATGGCCTCAACTATTCAAGGAGACAGTTCTGGCGTCTCTCTCTTGTGGCGTAATGATTAGAGGAATGGAGTGGTAACCTGAAGGTACAGATTTCAAAGCTATAGTTTCCTTTTTTTATCGTTTGTACGAATTCACTAGATGAAAAAAGATGTGCGAAATTTTGGACAATCTTTAACCAAATTATGAAATCGAGTCTGAGGTTAACTAAATAGCTGACTTTACTGAAATCGGCTTTGCTACAATTCAAATATTTATCATCAGGCAGCCAAAGTTTCCGTGAGATCTGATGTGCTATTTTCCGTGACTGTTGGCACTTTCTTGTTTTAAATGGTACTGAGAATTGTTCTTTATTTAGATTTTTGATAACACTTCAGTGTTTTACTTGGAAGTTAAGCGGAGTCAGTTAAGTAGAGAATGATAGCGATGTGCTGTGCGTTTCCGGTTCAGTGGGAGTATTTTGGAACTTAAGAAATATAATGAGGCTGCAACAGAGTTGACAGAAGATTGTGTGGTACCGTTTTTATTCTCGTCTGGTGGCCCAAGGCTAGGATGGTGACCCTTAACTAAACTATTTTCCTAACACTGAAGGGTTGGCAGATGATCTTGGTCTGCTGATAAATTTTGGCCGAAATGGCATAATTGCCTCGTATGGTGAGTCTGCATACCTTATCGCAAAGGGACTACGTTGATGCTCGTCACCACAACCATGAGTTGCAAAAGTCAGAAGCCATCTATGACGCGGATTAGGAGTGCTTTCGTTGTTTACGTACAAGTGAACATAGCAATGAACTTTCTTTGTTGCTAAATGTTTAAGCTGTTCCGTTCTCATATTATTTTAAACTACTTATTTAACGTTTTTATCCTTCTTAATAACTTTATCAAGTTCTTGCGTGGCGATTTCATCTGTGGGGTTTCTAGTGTCGATATCTACTTGTCATTTCCTTATGTTACATTTATGTGACTCGGAGTTTTTTTTTCTAAGCAAGAGCTGCTGAGAAATAGTATAAAGAAACTGAACGATGTTCCCAGGACCTATCTCTGAAGCAGTATTATACTTTTTACAATAACCTCAAAGTATTTTGACTGGTTTAGGACATGCGGTACGGTATGTGGGTTCATACGGTTTCTAACAAGACGATTAAGTTTATTTACCGTTAAGCATATCAGCTACATCTCCCCAAACAGAGGGTTTAACTGAAACAGAGGACGATATTTGAAAAACAGATCATTAGATTCAGTACAGAGACATAAACTACGTTCCATCCAGATTCTGGGGGTTGATGGACTGAAATTACTGGTTATCGTTACCACGTTAAGTTCTCAGTCTGCTACAGACGAAATTAAGTTGTCTACCTACTTAACAAACTGTCCAGTGAGTTTCAGTGTATAATCAAATAACGTATTCACAAAAAAAATATTGTTGGATGAAGCAGAAAAATGCTGGTATTAATAAGTGTATAATTCTACGATTTCGTTGGTTTTTCGCCATACGACATAAAACGTACTGAACAAAGGTTGTGAGACAACTTATTACGATGCAGAGGTTTTCTTAAAATATCATTGCCGATGGCAATTTAAAGAAGATGATAAACAATTGTGCAATATAACAATCCTCAAGAGGGTTTCGAACCCACAGCCATTGCTACAACCAGCGATCACATTATCACTGGGCTTGCGATCCATCGCTGTGCTTCATGCTCTGTCAGTACCATATTCATAGCTAAAATAGGTAATTTGTATCGTGAAAGACGAGAGTAATTTTATTTACTTCTTGGAGCGACCTTCCTGGACTCAAAACAAAAAAAAGTGATAATCCGATGTCACACCTTACATGAAAATGACTTACATTATTTAAGGTAACTGACAATAAAATATCAAGTGAATTTACCAGGATAAATCTGTGCCATTCCAGGAAGTATCTTGACGATGACAGTGTTGTCAAACTTGACGATGACAGTGTTGTCAAACTTATTATTGATGCAGGCAATTTTATTAGCCACAGGAATATGTTTACACTGCCGATGATTTCCCTGAGAGAGGTCTGAAGTGCGGAATACAGCTAGCGTCTCAAAGTTGCATTGTCGAGTTGACCCAGGACTGAAATTTCGACTGCATTAACCAACGACTTTTTTTCCTCATTTCTGTCGTCGTAACTGCCGTCTGCTTCACGTCTGCTGTGCAGCGAGCTACCTTAATTTAAGTATTAACTGTATTTTTCTTACTTGTCACTTCTTCTTCCGTGTGTATTTGCTTTTAGGAAGCTTTAATTGTCGGGTGCTATTAATAGTGTTCAATAGATTTCGTGTTTGTTTTGAATATAGTCAGAGAGAGTCCCTTTAGTCAACCATAGTGCCAGTAGTGCTAGTGTTTGTTTTCAATACAATCCAGAGACAGGTAGTGCAATTTTCTTTGTTTTCTACAAGAAGTGGCTAGCAACCCCAGTTTAGTGAATAAACAGCCGCCTTTAGTGAATTAGCAGTCTAGTTAAAGGTTGAACAACTCTCTTCAGTAAATTGATTCCTTAGGATGGATAGGATGTGTGACTGCTGTGTACGGACGCAGGAGGAGCTGGCCACTGTTCGCGAACAGCTGAGCGTGTTGATGGCCGCGGTCAGCCGTCTTCAGGCTGCTGCCTCGGAGTGTAGCGGCAGTGGGGAGTCTGGTGCGTCGCAGGCTACACCCCAGGTGTTACATGCTTCACACACTGTCCCTGCTGTCGAGACATCTTCGCGGGTACCGGGCGCGGTTGGGCCACCCTCTCCCCAAGGGGAGTGGCGGGTTCAGCGGCGTTCGCGGCGCACGAGGCGGAGGGTCAATGTGGAGGCTGGCCGTGTGGCATCGCCCGCTCTGCCTGTGAGTGGACATGTGGCTGCTCCTTCAGCAAGGTCCGAGCAGGCACACGGGGGGAGGGGTTTATTAGTTATTGGGAGCTCCAACGTTAGGCGGGTGATGGAGCCCCTTAGGGAAATAGCGGGAAGGTCGGGGAAGAAGGCCAGTGTTCACTCTGTCTGCTTGCCGGGGGGCCTCATCCGAAACGTGGAGGAGGCCCTACCGGCGGCGATAGAGAGCACTGGGTGCACCCGACTGCAAATTGTTGCTCATGTCGGCACCAATGACTCGTGCCGTCTGGGTTCAGAGGTCATCCTCAGTTCGTACAAGCGGTTGGCGGAATTGGTGAAGGCGGAAAGCCTCGCTCGCGGGGTGGAATCAGAGCTAACAATTTGTAGTATCGTTCCCAGAACCGATCGCGGTCCTCTGGTTTGGAGCCGAGTGGAAGGCTTAAACCAGAGACTCAGACGATTCTGCGGAGATCTGGGGTGCAAATTTCTCGACCTCCGCTATCGGGTGGAGAAATGAAGGGTCCCCCTGAATAGGTCAGGCGTGCACTACACGCCGGAAGCGGCTACAAGGGTAGCGGAGTACGTGTGGAGTGCACATGGGGGTTTTTTAGGTTAGAGAATCCCCTCCCTAGGCCCGACAAGACGCCTCCTGAGACGTGGCAAGGTAGGAGTAGGCAAAATGCAACAGGGAATAACAATATTAATGTGCTAATAGTAAACTGCAGGAGCGTCTATAGAAAGGTCCCAGAACTGCTCTCATTAATAAACGGTCACAATGCCCATATAGTACTAGGGACAGAAAGTTGGCTGAAACCAGACGTAAACAGTAATGAAATCCTAAACTCAGATTGGAATGTATACCGTAGAGACAGGCTGAACAGTGAAGGGGGAGGCGTGTTTATAGCGATAAGAAGTGCAATAGTATCGAAGGAAATTGACGGAGATCCGAAATGTGAAATGATTTGGGTGAAGGTCACGGTTAAAGCAGGCTCAGACATGGTAATTGGATGTCTCTATAGGCCCCCTGGCTCAACAGCTGTTGTGGCTGAGCACCTGAAGGATAATTTGGAAAATATTTCGAGTAGATTTCCCCACCATGTTATAGTTCTGGGTGGAGATTTTAATTTGCCAGATATAGACTGGGAGACTCAAACGTTCATAACGGGTGGCAGGGACAAAGAATCCTGTGAAATTTTTTTAAGTGCTTTATCTGAAAACTACCTTGAGCAGTTAAACAGAGAACCGACTCGTGGAGATAACATATTAGACCTTCTGGTGACAAACAGACCCGAACTATTTGAAAAAGTTAACGCAGAACAGGGAATCAGCGATCATAAAGCGATTACGGCAGCGATGATTTCAGCCGTAAATAGAAATATTGAAAAGGGTAGGAAGATTTTTCTGTTTAGAAAAAGTGACAAAAAGCAGATTTCAGAGTACCTGTTGGCTCAACACAAAAGTTTTGTCTCAAGTACAGATAGTGTTGAGGATCAGTGGACAAAGTTCAAAACCGTCGTACAATATGCGTTAGATGAGTACGTGCCAAGCAAGATCGTAAGAGATGGAAAAGAGCCACCGTGGTACAACAACCGAGTTAGAAAACTGCTGCGGAAGCAAAGGGAACTTCACAGCAAACATAAACATAGCCAAAGCCTTGCAGACAAACAAAAATTACGCGAAGCGAAATGTAGTGTGAGGAGGGCTATGCGAGAGGCGTTCAATGAATTCGAAAGTAAAGTTCTATGTACTGACTTGGCAGAAAATCCTAAGAAATTTTGGTCTTATGTCAAAGCGGTAGGTGGATCAAAACAAAATGTCCAGACACTCTGTGACCAAAATGGTACTGAAACAGAGGATGACAGACTAAAGGCCGAAATACTAAATGTCTTTTTCCAAAGTTGTTTCACAGAGGAAGATTGCACTGTAGTTCCTTCTCTAGATTGTCGCACAGATGACAAAATGGTAGATATCGAATTAGACGACAGAAGGATAGAGAAACAATCAAAATCGCTCAAAAGAGGAAAGGCCTCTGGACCTGATGGGATACCAGTTCAATTTTACACAGAGTACGCGAAGGAACTTGCCCCCCTTCTTGCAGCGGTGTACCGTAGGTCTCTAGAAGATCGTAGCGTTCCAAAGGATTGGAAAAGGGCACAGGTCATCCCCGTTATCAAGAAGGGACGTCGAACAGATGTGCAGAACTATAGACCTATATCTCTAACGTCGATCAGTTGTAGAATTTTGGAACACGTATTGTGTTCGAGTATAATGACTTTTCTGGAGACTAGAAATCTACTCTGTAGGAATCAGCATGGGTTTCGAAAAAGACGGTCATGTGAAACCCAGCTCGCGCTATTCGTCCACGAGACTCAGAGGGCCATAGACACGGGTTCATAGGTAGATGCCGTGTTTCTTGACTTCCGCAAGGCGTTCGATACAGTTCCCCACAGTCGTATAATGAACAAAGTAAGAGCATATGGACTATCAGACCAATTGTGTGATTGGATTGAGGAGTTCCTAGATAACAGGACGCAGCATGTTATTCTCAATGGAGAGAAGTCTTCCGAAGTAAGAGTGATTTCAGGTGTGCCGCACGGGAGTGTCATAGGACCGTTGCTATTCACAATATACATAAATGACCTGGTGGATGACATCGGAAGTTCACTGAGGCTTTTTGCAGATGATGCTGTGGTGTACCGAGAGGTTGTAACAATGGAAAATTGTACTGAAATGCAGGAGGATCTGCAGCGAATTGACGCATGGTGCAGGGAATGGCAATTGAATCTCAATGTAGACAAGTGTAATGTGCTGCGAATATACAGAAAGATAGATCCTTTATCATTTAGCTACAAAATAGCAGGTCAGCAACTGGAAGCAGTTAATACAATAAATTATCTGGGAGTACGCATTAGGAGTGATTTAAAATGGAATGATCATATAATGTTGATCGTCGGTAAAGCAGATGCCAGACTGAGATTCATTGGAAGAATCCTAAGGAAATGCAATCCGAAAACAAAGGAAGTGGATTACAGTACGCATGTTCGCCCACTGCTTGAATACTGCTCAGCAGTGTCGGATCCGTACCAGATAGGGTTGATAGAAGAGATAGAGAGGATCCAACGGAGAGCGGCGCGCTTCGTTACAGGATCATTTAGTAATCGCGAAAGCGTTACGGAGATGATAGATAAACTCCAGTGGAAGACTCTGCAGGAGAGACGCTCAGTAGCTCGGTACGGGCTTTTATTGAAGTTTCGAGAACATACCTTCACCGAAGAGTCAAGCAGTCTATTGCTCCCTCCTACGTATATCTCGCGAAGAGACCATGAGGATAAAATCAGAGAGATTAGAGCCCACACAGAGGCATACCGACAATCCTTCTTTTTACGAACAATACGAGACTGGAATAGAAGGGAGAACCGATAGAGGTACTGAAGGTACCCTCCGCCACACACCGTCAGGTGGCTTGTGGAGTATGGATGTAGATGTAGGTTTAGGGGCTACAGCGTAGATACAAATATCACTCAGATGCACTGACTTGAATCTGAAAATCATAAAGCAATAGTGGTCACAATATTACTATTTTCCTTACGTGCACTGCGAACTTAAAAGCTCTTTCATCAGAAGTGATACGCTTTTTTGGAGCGTCTATGGTGGTTGAAGTGTAAGCATTATGCGTACTTAACATATATTTTGATAATTATAGACTAAAAAAGTTATTTCTTGAGAACACTGCCATTGCAGCTATCCTCAAAAGAAAAGATCGCAACTGATAAAACAAAGCATTGACTGCTAAACGCGAATATTCACAAAGAAATTCCGTAAGCTAATATAAAATATGACTAATACAAAACCTCAAATCATTCCAGTGAACTATGCAAAGATCCAATGCCACTATCCGCAATTACAGAAAAAGCGCGCAGCCAAAGCATACAGAAGTTATTGCTGGGGCGTAAAAAGGAAGCTAGTATGCTGACAGCAGAGTCTTTAATGTATTATTCTACAGTAAAACTGTCGTTCAGTCTATAATAACCAGAAGAACGCAAGGTAACGTCTTTCCATAATGAATACAAAACAGTCACGTCATGTTTATAAAAGCGAAAATGTTCTGATGAATAAATTGTGCAAATTTCAGATCAATTGTGGCAGAAAGAGAAGGAAATAGCAATAGGAGGTTTATCTACAGGTGCGTGGGGCACATTTGCCAAGTAATGCCTCGCAGCTAGTTAAATTATTGCCTGATGGTTTGATATTATATTCTCCAAGCCATTATAATATTTATATGTGAATCATCGAGGAGCAATTGCTAGAACAGACTGCTATGTTCTGCGGCAGTCTGCGAAATAAGGTAGCACTCATTGTTTTATCTCAACCCTTGAAAACTCCAACTTGTCCCAAAGCAGTCATAAAATCTGTACACTAATGTATCAGTTTTATAACGCATTGAGCACGTTTACTTGTCTGCTGAAACAGCTCATCAGCTTTTCTTTAACTGAAAAATTTTGTTAGAAACTAGAGCAAAAACAGAACGACCAATATGTAACATCCCCTTTGCGTAATGGTAAACCCTAACTTATAACGTAGTTGACCCCTTGGGCTGTCTGGTACGGTAAGCGGTAGACTTACAGGGGTCCGTGGCAGGTCCTTTTTGTGACTTACCTGCGTGGTGGCAGCGTAATCAGCCTCCGCACTTTTTCGACCTGTAATCTTACCAGCCCTTACTTGCAGTTCAGCCGCTCGTACGTGATTCGGCACCCTATGGATTCTGAACTTATACATAGAACTAAAGTTTTGGAGGCTACTAAATAATGCAACGCATCTCTGATAAAGCAATTATATTCTAGAGACATGTTGTCCTCAAAATCCTCTGATACCATTTATTACAAACATGTTACAAAATCATAGTTTGCACGCCAGAATCCAGTCAGATAGCGGTCAGACGGATATGCCCCTCTAAGTGGGTTTAAGACCACTGTCGGATAACGATTCCATTTTGCTGTAGTCTCAATCAGACTAATCCCAATTGTGATCGTATTAATATAAATCACTCAGCTGCCACGCTGGTCTTTTAGTCCACAAGGACAGGATCTTGTATTACTGGATGCTACGTAACTCAGTCTTTACTTACACTTCATACCCGACATAACAATAAATATGATCATTGTCAGAAACCAAAACAGAATTTGCAACATCAGAAGCGAGCGCAGCAGCTGACTTAGTGTTCAATGACTATCGTATTGTTGCCTGCACTAAGCTTTGCTCAGTTAAGTATTTGCGTCTATACCTAAGTAATTGTCATATATTATGATAAACATTCATTCAGATTCAAAATAACTTCAGCACCTACTCTCGACCAAGTAACCCAGTGGTGCAACCGCTGTAAAATTAAAATAAATCCTGCAAAGTTCCAAGCGATCTATTTCACCCCTAAAATCAAACTCCCGGATCGTCAATTCGCAATTGACGGCCGAGAGCTAACTTTGGAGAGACTCAATCATTTACCTGGAGGTCGAAATTGATCGCCGTCCAATGTGGAAGAGGCACCTCGCTACTGCTGCTAACAAGGGCTGCGCCCTCTTCTGTAGTCTATATCCACTCCTGAAAGGCGATGGCATAACCATCCAATGGAAACTCCTTCTCTGGCGCCAGCTCATACTTCCAGTCATCCTATATGGCTCGGACGTGTGGTCTATGGCGTCAGACACAGAACTTTCCCGACTGCAGCGTCTCCAGAACAAAGTTTTCCGTGTCATCTGTGGCGCGGGCAGATACGTCCCTAACACACACGTAAGAGACCTATTAGGCCAACCCACCATCTACACACTTATTCAAGAAAATCCACAAAATCTTACGAAACGACACAAACTTCGCTCCACTTTCTCATATAAAATTTAGGAAACGAACCACCAGGATTTTCTCACAAACGCCAAAAATTAACCCTTACACGCCTCTTTAGAGACCAATGACATTCACATAGAACACCAAACACAAGCTTACACATAGAAAACACACACACAACCCCAATCCCTCATTTCAAGAAAACTCCTAGCGCATTCAGATGTCAGACCGGCACAGCCCAGTGGTACTTCGTGTACTACCACCCATAGCCTCGTCACCACCTACACGAACGTTTCTTTGTCACTGTTATATGCAGATTTAGCCAAATAGCAGACCTTAGTTGGTAATCTTGCGGGAGCGCAACTGCCGGCCAACCGTACTGCTCCTCGGTGTAACCGCTAGTCGTCTACAATGGCGAGCTGTGCCCTCCTTCTTCCCCTCCCCCCCCCCCCCCCCCTCCGCGCCGCCTAAACCGCTTGAGACGTCAGCCACCATCTCTTCCCTTAAAACAGACCCATTTTAACTTATACTTTCCCTGTTGCTTTCTGCATAAATACACTTTTGATTTACACTGTTCTGCAGATTTTACTCTGGCCCTCTGTTCTAATTTAAAGTGCTTTCAAACCAACTACTTTTTTAACCCTTCGGCAGCCTCTGATAGGACCAGTCTACATTCTCCAACCCTAAGTTGTGTACACCTGTGGATGCTGCGTCGTATTTCTAAGCAACCCCTGGCTTTTCGGTGTCCTTCCGCCTTCACTTTCTTGCAAGTCACCGTGCTGGCCTACAGAGCTCGGCTCTTATCGTAACCCTTCAGTACCCTAACTCCGCTCTCGCCGTCCGTCCGTCTGCCATCCCGCTGCACTCTAATCGGCGTTCGCTTGATTAAAAAGGCTAGTACTTGAGTTTTGTTGCCCGTACGGCGACTGGGTTTCTTTCTGAAGCCACCTCATATTCTTAGGCCTCACATGAAGTTCTTAAAACTACTGCATATCTCAAGTGTGGTCATTCGTGCACAGTACATTGCCACGTGTAAAATAGACATGCAAACTAGCGGTCTGCCATGTGACATCAGGGCCGAAAAAAGATCACCGGAAAATCGTAAAATGAAACATATATATATATATATATATATATATATATATATATATATATATATATATATATATATATACACGTCACACATAGAAACAGAAGTTATTCTTATAATCTAACTGTACCCGAAATGAACTTGACCAAACGCTAGAGATCGCATATGTCAGTTTTGATAAACTGGATACTGCAGAAATAGATCTACGTCTATATGGCCGCTAAGACCTCCATTCTATCCCTGATTAGGGTGAACAATCGAATCGTCGGTTCCACGAGCTCCCAGCAGTCCCTACAATTTTTAAAATCCATGCATTTTCGCTAATTGCCGCTGTACCTACAGTTATTTAGGCAATTTGCAGCATCCATTAGTTTTTACGCTAGTCTAGCCTCCTGTGCCCCTAAACGTACTACTCTACAACATGCTGCGTTCTGACCTCAAGTAACTCTCTCACCACAAGCATCATAACAGTTCTCATTATGTCACGGGAAACCGTCACATATAAAACTTCCTGGCAGGTTAAAACTATGTGCCCGACCGAGACTCGAACTCGGGACCTTTGCCTTTCGCGGGCAAGTGCTCTACCATCTGAGCTACCGAAGCACGACTCACGCCCGGTCCTCACAGATTCACTTCTGCCAGTATCTCGTCTCCTACCTTCCAAACTTTACAGAAGCTCTCCTGCGAACCTTGCAGAACTAGCAGGAGAGCTTCTGTTAAGTTTGGAAGGTAGGAGACGAGATACTGGCAGAAGTGAAGCTGTGAGGACAGGGCGTGAGTCGTGCTTCGGTAGCTCAGATGGTAGAGCACTTGCCCGCGAAAGGCAAAGGTTCCGAGTTCGAGTCTCGGTCGGGCACACAGTTTTAATCTGCCAGGAAATTTCATATCAGCGCACACTCCGCTGCAGAGTGAAAATCTCATTCTCGTCACATATAGTCCAGCACAGCCGACAAAAGTGGATTGCCATTATTAATGGCATTATACACACGGAGGCATCCAGCTTGCCTTCCAATCTCAGCAGTTAGCTCAATAGAGAGCGAGAAAAATGTGGGAAAGGAAATTAAAGGTGAAATCTCTTACAGATTTTTGGGAGGATGCAGGAGGTAGCAGTAAAGAGCAAGAGGAAGATGAATTTGACGTAGCAAAGAAGCTTAAAAAACTCCATCATTAACTAATTTTTAAGAGTATAGGGAGAGTAGAAAACAAAGAGATTTGTAATATTTTAAAAACATATTTAAAATAAAGGTAAAGTAAAGGTGTATTGTGTATTTAAACTGGGGACGTAGAAATGACAGAGAGGCTTCGTCTCGCGGTAGCACTCAGTGGTTCACAACCCTACAACAGGTCACTGCAGTCCACCCTACCCACCGCTGCTCCACACCCAGGGTTATTTTCTCATACCAGACCGGTGCAGATCTAAATGTTTGCGTAGTAGAGTAATTATGGTGCACACATTCGTAGAGACAGTGTTGGCGCAGCAATCGCCGACATAGTGTAACTGCGGCGGGATAGCGGGAACCAGCCCGCATTCGCCGAGGTTGATGGAAAACCGCCTTAAAATCCATCCACAGGCTGGCCAGCTCACAGGACCTCGACATTAATCGGCCGGGGACTGTGGCACGCCTTCCCGCTCGGGAGGCAGCGCGTTAGACCGCGCGGCCAGCAATGCTGGCTAAAGTAAAGGTAACTTAAAGGAAAATTAACTCGTATTATCTCTGGTTCGGTACTTTCGTTCGTTGGCCTTCCACTGGCTCTCACAGACAGAAATTTGAGCACAAGATCAAGTATAGTGAATAAACTGTTTTCAGTGCTCTAGTATCTTGTCCAAAAATGGTACAAATTGCTCTGAGCACTATGGGACTTAACATCTGAGGTCATCAGTCCCCTAGAACTTAGATCTACTTAAACCTAACTAACCTAAGTACATCACGCACATCCATACCCGAGGCAGGATTCGAGCCTGCGACCGTAGCAGCAGGGCGGTTCCAGACTAAATCGCCTAGAACGACTCCGTCACAGTGGCCGACTAATATCTTGTCCAGAATCCCCCATATTTCTACCTCTAACCCTATGTCTTTGCATTGAATCTATGAGGAGACGAACGTAAACTACTGTCCATTAAAATTGCTACACCAAGAGGAAACGCAGATGATAAACGGGTATTCATTGGACAAATATGTTATTCTAGAACGACAAAAAAAAATGGTTCAAATGGCTCTGAGCACTATGGGACTCAACATCTTAGGTCATAAGTCCCCTAGAACTTAGAACTACTTAAACCTAACTAACCTAAGGACATCACACACACCCATGCCCCAGGCAGGATTCGAACCTGCGACCGTAGCAGTCCCGCGGTTCCGGACTGCAGCGCCAGAACCGCTAGACCACCGCGGCCGGCCTAGAACGACATGTGATTACATTTTCACGCAATTTGGATGCATTGATCCTGAGAAATCAGTACCCAGAACAACCACCTCTGGCCGTAATAACGGCCTTGATACGCCTGGGCATTGAGTTAAACAGATCCTTGATGGCGTGTACAACTGCCCATGCAGCTCCAACACGATACCACAGTCCATCAAGAGTAGTGACTGACGTATTGTGACGAGCCAGTTGCTCGGCAACCATTGAGCAGACGTTTCCAGTTGGTGAGAGATCTGGAGAATGTGCTGGCCAGGGCAGCAGTCGAACATTTTCTGTATCCAGAAAGGCCCGTACAGGACCTCCAACATGCGGTCGTGCATTGTCCTGCTGAAATGTAGGGTTTCGCAGGGATCGAATGAAGGATAGAGCCACGGGTCGCAATACATCTGAAATGTACCGTCCACTGTTCAAAGTGCCGTCAATGCGAACAAGAGATGACCGAGACATGTAACCAATGGTACCCCATACCATCACTCCGGGTGATACGCCAGTATGGCTATAACGAATACACGCTTCCAATGTGCGTTCACCGCGATGTCGCCAAACACGGTTGCGACCATCATGATGTAAACAGAACCTGGATTCATCCGAAAAAATGACGTTTTGCCATTAGTGCACCCAGGTTCGCCGGTGAGTACACAATCGCACGCGCTTCTGTCTGTGATGCAGCGTCAAGGGTAACCGCAGCCATGGTCTCCGAGCTGATAGTCCATGCTACTGAAAACGTCGTCTAACGGATCGTGCAGATGGTTGTTGTCTTGGAAACGTCCCCATCTGTTGAATCGGGGATCGAGACGTGGCTGCACGATCCGTTACAGCCATGCGGATAAGATTGCTGTCATCTCAACTGCTAGTGATACGAGGCCGTTGGGATCCAGCACCGCGTTCTGTATTACCCTCCTGAACCCACCGATTCCATATTGTGCTAACAGTCATTGGATCTCGAAGAACGCGAGCAGCTATGTCGCGATACGATAAACCGCAATCGCGATGGGCTACAATCCGACCTTTATCAAAGTCGGAAACGTGATGGTACGCATTTCTCCTCCTTACACGAGGAATCACAACAACGTTTCACCAGGCAACGCCGGTCAACTGCTGTTTGTGTATGAGAAATAGGTTGGCAACTTTCCTCATGACAGCACGTTGTAGGTGTCTCCACCGGCGCCAACCTTGTGTGAATGCTCTGAAAAGCTAATCATTTGCATATCACAGCGTCTTCTTCCTGTCGGTTAAATTTCGCGTCTGTAGCACGTCATGTTCGTGGTGTAGCAGTTTTAATGGCCAATAGTGTAAGTGCCAGAAGATACAGCTTCCTCCCAGTTTTCAAGAACACAGTGGTAAATGACGTCAGATGTAGCTGACTGGTTTCGTGGCCAGTTCTCTGGCAGTGTTCGTGCTATCCCAGCTCAAATTTTCTGTTCAGTTGCTTGACCTGACGTGGAATTATGCAAAGGAAAATAAAACGACTGGCACCAAGCAACCGAATACCACAGATTGGGTCCCTCGGCCAGTGATGCCATTTACAGAAATTAAATTTTTTCCTTCAGTTTGTAGATTTCGCCCTGAACGAAGCATCTCATTCTTCGCCATATGGATGTGCCACATGCTATCAGTAGTTTCGTCAGTTCTGTGTACTCCTGCTTCTCTCACGAAAAAAAAAACTCCACCAGCGAACCGACAGCCACCGACTTCCCCTTGGAGTCGCTACACATTCATACCAATATCCTGTCCTTCGGTGCCTTTGAATCACTCCTGAATCATCGTTGCTCTTGTAAAACACCTTCTCATCAATGAAAATTACGTTTTCCACTTACGCTAGCTGGCATAAAACACTTGCCTCTCAGCGTTCCTGTTTCATAGCGGATCTTTGTGCGTGCAGTCCAGTTTCCCTCAGTCTCCGGCAAACTGTGTCACTGCAGTCGAGGAAGTTAGTCTTTCGCCGCAACTGCTTCACATTTGGGAACGGAAACTGTCTGCTCTCATACACAAGCTCTTTCTTTCTGGTGTTTTTCCACTCTCATCGTGCCTGATGCAGGAATTATGTCAGTAGTGCCTCTCTCAATGTAATTCCTCCAAGCCGGCAGCTGTGGCCGAGCGGTTCTAGGCGCTTCAGTACGGAACCGCGCTGCTGCTACTGTCGCAGTTTCGAATCCTGCCTCGGGCATTGATGTGTGTGATGTCCTTAGGTTAGTTAGGTTTAAGTAGTTATAAGTCTAGGGGACAGATGACCTCAGAGACGCTGAAAGAAAATGTTTTATACCAGCTAGCGTACGTGGAACTCCACCTGGTCGTGCCGTGGGAAAACGTTATTTTCATTGACGAGATGGTTCCATAGTGCTTAGAGCCATTTGAAACATTTAATTCCTCCAACATCTCTTTGCTGTAGTAGGTGGTACACCACACCTCATGCCAGAATCTGTAACTGAAAACACATATTCTTCAATCAGAGGGACGATTCTGTCTCGAACTGAATGCTCTCAGTGAGCAGTTGCTACTGAATGCCAGCGATGTGACATCTACTTGTCGTTCTTATGTTGATGCCTGGGGACTATCTCCGTCAAAAGAAGCAGTAGTTGTGTCAGACCCAAAGACCGACTCAAAATTTCTTCTAGCTTTCAGCCTGCCCCTAAGCCAATGTAGCTTCGGCTTATGGAAGTTGAGTGAACCAAGACACTAAGACGCTATTTTTGGGATCACTGATTCAAATCCCACTCACAAAACTGAGAATTTTGTCATGAGTTTTTGCTCGTCCATGTGGTACTTTGTGTGGCCTGAATAAAAATTTGTAAACCAGTTCTTAAGGAACTTGTCTGAATTTTTAAAAATTAATTGGTAGCTGCAATGTAAAATTGCTAAATGCCAATAAGTTGCATCTACAGCGGGCACGTGTCCAAGGCCATTCTTTATGAAATATGTGCCTAAATGAACAGAAAAAGTCTGTTTGGCCTACATCCTGTTCCAGATGGAACCATGGCAGTAAGACGGAGATCGCTGGTTCTAATGTATTCCAAGGCACGGTGATTTTCGCACAGTGTTTGCGTTGTTTTTTATGTACTCAGTAAGTAAACACGATGACGATGAAACACGGTGAATAGTTGTTTGGCAGAATCGTCGAATGCTAGTTTCGAGAATGTAAAAACAATTTTGTGCACTGGAAATATTTACAGCGGGCTCCTACGTTATGTAGGTGAGACTTTTGTTGTTTTTTTTCTGCATACCATGCATTTGTTGCGTCTAGAGCTCGATTATAGTCCTACAAGATTGAGATTGCGAGGTTCCAACCATGGCACAGATGAATATTTATTCCACACTTCCGAACAGACGTGGATCTTCCATTCCCATAGCCATCCTTGAGGAGAAATTGCTTAAGCTTTGACAATAAATGTTACTGGCATTAACTCTCTATCATGTGGATCCAGGATACCTAAAAACTCATACTTGTGTCAGATATGTGACACACGAGGATGGAAACTCACTTTATCTGCATACTGCAGGTGTTTGCTGATTCCCGTGCGGCTGCAGTTGGGCTCACGTTGGAGGGCAGGCCGAAAAAAACTGGTTTAAACACCTTCGACCTCATCAGCATGACAAGAGAGATAAATATCAGATCAATATGCGTCGTGTGACGTAAGTGATAAACTACTCTGACAACACCTGAGTTACAGTCAACCATCCACAATTAGCACCACGAGCATAATGCATAATACAGTTAACTGAAGGTAAATGGTTAGAGTTTAGCCTAGGACATGAGTAACGACATCCCGTTGTGTGTTTGTCTGTTTATGTTTATATGTTATGATTGTACTAGGTATTAATGTCTCGCGATTGTTCAAACCCCACTCCCAACTTTTTCCACTGCTCTGTGTTCCAGGCTATTGTTGCCATGGTGGTTCATCACGATTGGCGCCCGTCTCGTTATCTTCTTCCTCGTCTTCCCTTTCTCGTTTTCTCTTTTTCTCATTTTTTGTTTGTTTTTACGAGTGACTAGTCTGTTGTTAACATGTTTGTAAATAATTGCATCGGCTCTACATAGTGTGTCCCAGAATTTGAATCCAAGACGTCAACCGTATATGACGAAAACCGGAATAATATTACAAACCCCTTGAAGAAATTAGTGAATATTTTTCCACAGCAGGGCTTGTGAAACTGCATTTTACAGCTTCGGCATTGCACTGGATCCTATGAAAGCATTTTAGTCACGGAAAAGGAAAGTGAAATAATAGTTGCGGTCAGGTGACGGACGAGATTTGTTGATGTATAATGGTGCATTATGATGCAACTTTATGCTTTAGTAGACCAGCGACGGGGGGATACAGCGAATCAAGATTTTATCTATTTTCATTCATTAACCATGATGTCTGATTTGTATTTAACGAAGTTTATCGAGCTAAAACCACAGTAATTATGCTTATTATTCGAGGTGGCAACATCAGGATTCGAGCTCCTGTGTGAAGCTTTGAATTGTGGGCATAATTTATCTCTAAAGTCCATAACAAACTTCATGTGTTAAAATTAATATTTCCTGTCAAGTTGGTGATGCAGTAGCATGGCTACTAATTTGATAGGACTGCCATATCATGAGAGCTTCAATATATGTTCATAAGCGCACAAGCACTCGTAACATTCCTACTCGTTCGTTGTTGGTCGAAGTATTTTATCGTTAATTTATTGGGAAAACGTAATCACTGTTCCTAAACCCTTAGAGGTATCAACTATTAGGGTTTGCTGTACGAGTTTGTAACATTTGTTACACTGAACTAGTAATGACTTTATGTTCGGATCTGTCTTTTGAGAACGACTCTCCAAAAATTGCTTTTGTGATTGGATATTTCTTCTGACATAAGGCCCCACATATTTCGCTGCTTTAGCTACTTGAAGAAAAATATTTGAATTATAGAGAATCCGATATGCTGCAAGGCAAGCTATTTCATTACTCACATACTCGACTTCATAATTTGAGCAGACATAGCCTTAAATTTCGCCGTAGTTAGAATTCTAGTGAATTCGTACAAATAATTAAAAAAAATGAAATTATGTAGCTTTTAACTCCAGATTGTCACTGCACTCCTCCAACCATTCCGTCACGAGAGACAGGCGTCACATCTGTTTCCTTGAACACTTGAGTCAGTGTACCCGTCGAAGGTCACTTTATGACTTATCTCCATTCTAAAACGTGCGAAGATAAATTGCAAATGGCGAAGACAAGTGATTAAAAAAGAATGTTAGTAAAATTGGTCTCTTCTTCTTAGTTAAGCCTGAATGGTATATAGTGGGCCATTGTAAGCGCTGAATTCATGGGCTTTTGTTTCCATTGGTTGGTGGAACTTGGTGGTAGAAGTTATGAGATCTTTCGAAAGAGTGCGTCTGTTAAAATGGGCGCTTTGGACGCGAGCCGACAGGGCCATCGTGTTGCGCCTGGGCGCCACAGCTGTGGCCGGTTGGAAGGCGTGCCAAAAGTGGGTCCTCTCACGAGTGATGGGGGAGCGAACAAGCTGTTGAGCACTAGATATGCTACAAGCTGCACGTTTTGGAGATGCTGTTGGCCACACAGCGTTTCCCCATCGGTCAGCAGTTGATGGGCTGGTCTCTAATGAAAGATGTACTCAAATAAACACGTGACTTTCAATATAACAGCATTTTTGCTCATATTTAACATTATAGCTAATTTTAAACACGTTCTATATACCTTCAACAGCAAAAGTACTAGCCCCCTGTAGACAAAACGGCAATAGAAGCATAAAACTCGTCCAAGGGGTGACATCAGCCAGAGGAAGTCGGTCACTGATTGACAACAATTCGGAAAGAGTTTGATATAAAGAACTGTGACTACCTATGCCCTGTGTGCTAAGGATTGGTTACTTTACGACGTGGATTATGGATCTGACTCAATTAACTGCAGCGACAGTATCTGGATACCAACAAGTATGAGGCACAAAGGCTGTAAAGGGTTGCCCTGCTCAAAAGTTTTCTTGATAACCAAAAGAAACATGTATAACACCAGCATTTTTAAATTAACTTGTACAGTCGTTCCATGCCATGATTCGTGCTTCATACTACTTGTTCCCCACACGTTCCATCCTCAGGAATGGCAGTATCAAAATAACATGAGGTGCCTCCTATGTTATATGACGTAATATGAGTGATCTGACGGTAAACTAGCTATCTTAATCTGTGATTCTGGTTAAGAATATATTAACTACAAATCTATATTGACTTCTTGTACAACGTGGTCATACTGTGGATAGTAAAAGTAGGAGGAATTTCTGCCCTGAAAGCATGTGAAACAATTTCTTTAACCTGAAGCAACGGAACCAAGCAGCACAGTATGGCCTCATATGGACGAAGCTGAGCATCCTTATAATTCTTAATTTATTGCCTGATGCACTTGAAAATGACGTGGGAGCCTTGAGGTAAAAGAGTAAATTTAGATTTGGGGATTTATTACAGTTACTTGTACGTTAATGAAGTGTAACTGCGTGACAAACAATGTTCTTACATGCTAGTGTCCTTTGAAAGGATTTTTTAAGCTTGTGCATGATCCAACAGGCTTCAACAGAGAAAAGCATTCCCGAGGAAAAAATACCCAAGAAAAGTTATTACTTATTCACAGAAATTCGCGATGCTGATCAGCTTAAGACTTTGTTAACTAATTTGCACAGGACGAAAACAGGGCGGAGAAAAACTGATGCTAATTACAGTCATTGAAACAATAGAAGAGCACCCAGCTCAGCCTAAAACAGGACAATTTAAAAATATATAGCTTCCGACACACATGGAAAAGACTTCAACAATTCGGAAAGAGTTTGATATAAAGAACTGTGACTACCAACAAGCTCTGATTGCGTCAGAACTAACGGTACACCAACAAGAAATTGCACTGAATCTCACCAATATTGCTTCACCACACTGGCCGGCCGCGGTGGTCGTGCGATTCTAGGCACTGCAGTCCGGAACCGCACGACCGCTACGGTTGCAGGTTCGAATCCTGCCTCGGGCATGGATGTGTGTGATGTCCTTAGGTTAGTTAGGTTTAACTAGTTCTGAGTTCTAGGGGACTGATGACCTAAGATGTTGAGTCCCATAGTGCTCAGAGCCATTTCACCACACTATACTGTCGGTCGATAATGTGAATTATCGTTCTTAATGTGGTGCAAATTGAGGGAAGGTCATTATGCAGCAAGATAGTAGCAGCACAATTATGACACGCAGTTACATAAAAATTTCCCTGTTCATTTGCCGCGTCAGATTCAGATAAAATTCCAAGCTGTCGATGGTCTCCACCATCACCTTTGTCAGGATCTAAACCTGACTGATGTGGACTGTTTTTTCCTTTTTTTCTTTATTGAATTTCAGTGCCCTAAATGAGGCGGGCTAGCAGCAGTATAGGCGACGCTCTTCAGCCGAGAGACAGTACATAACAAGGAGACATTTAAAACAACATAAAGGAGAAAATGTGGCGAAATAGGCATGTAAAAGGGAAAACATAACCGAAGGTAACGTAAAAATAGGGTGATTGTAAAAAGGGTGATAAAAATCTAGAAAGCGTACACATGAAACCACATACTGTGACGATTAAAGCAAACACAAGGCGAAGTACTACCACAGCATAAAGTTGCGATGGGCGAGAAGCACATAACAATCACGGACAGCAACACTATGTAAAAGTTCAGCACATGTTTAAAATCTCAGCTCTTGACATCACTGGAGAACAGCACCAAACACAGCACTAACGTACCACACCGACGACGAAGAACTAACTGAGAGGATCCGTCAGGGGTACGGAGACGAGGGAGAAGAGAAGAAAGGGCGTATGGGTGGTGCTAGAGGGGGGAGGGTAGAGGGGGAGGCGGGCGGAGGGCGCGCGGAAGGGAGACAGGGAGGGAAGGATGGGGGAGGTAAATAGCTGATGAGAGGGTGCAGAGACTCATGGGGGGGGAGGAGTAATAACCGCTCTGGGGGAAGGACGGAAAAGGGAAAGGAGGCCCTGGGGAGGGGGAAACCAGGCCAGGCTACAGTTAGTACGAAGGGTAGATGTTATGGCGAAGGTCATCATCTGGGAGGGGGAGGTGTTGGAAATTGCCCTGATGAAGGGGATGGAGGGTGTGGAGATGGAGAGAGGGAGGGCTACAGCAATAGAAGCACGGCAACAGACAGTAGGTGGAGAGGAAGAAGGACACCATGGGGTGGGGGTGATTAAGCTGGCGGACAGTGCAAAGTATGTGGATATGTAGGAGGAAAAGGAGGAGGTGGGGGAATGGGATGTGGTCAAACAGGAGTCATGTGGGGGACGGAAGGCAGATATGGAAGGCCATGCGGAGTGCGTGGCATTCTAGGATTTGGAAGGCTTTATAAAAGTTGGGTGGTGGGGTGGAGATCCAGGCAACATAGGCATAACGGACGATAGGACAGATGAGGGATTCGTAGGTGTGGAGTGTGGAGTATGGTGGAAGGATGCAATCCCCATGTCTGGTCAGACAGCAGTTTCAGGAGGCAGAGGCAGGAATGGGCTTTCTGCTGGATGGTCAGGAGATGAGGAGTCCAGGTGATGTGACGGTCGAGGGTGAGGCCAAGGTATCTCAGGGTGGGAGTGGGCTGGATGGGACAACCATAAATGGAAAGTGATAAATCATGGAGACAGAAGGAGCAGGTGGTGTGGTCTATGATGACTGCCTAGGTCTTGGAGGGGTTGATATGAAGGAACCACTGGTTGCCCTGAGTGGTGAACTAGGCAAGGTGGGTTTTGAGGTTGCATTGGGACTGTTGAAGGGTAGAACTGAGGGCCAGGAAGATGGTGTCAGCAGCATATTGGAGGAGATGTACAGGTAGGGTGGCTTGGGCGTATCAGCATTGTGCAGGAGATGGAGGAGACGGGAGAGGATGGAGCCTCGGGGGACACCAGCAGTGGGATAAAAGATATGGTAGTTGGTATCGTAAAGATGGCGTGAGAGGAAGGAAGCGAACAGAGGAACAAAATTGATAGGCAGGGAGTAGGTTTGGTGATTAAAGAGGAGAACAGGATGGTGTACATGGTTGTAAGCATTCTGGAGGTTGAGGGAAATAAAAATGGGGGAGCGATGGGAGTTAGGTTGGAGGAAGAGAAAGTGGGTGAGGTTAAAAGTTGGTCTTCGGTGGAGAAGGAAGGTCAGAAGCCACACTGGGTAAGAGGGAGGAGGTAGTGTTGATGGAGGTGGTGATGGATACGATGGGAGAGAATGGATTTGGAGACCTTACTGAAGATGGATGTGAGGCAGATGGGATGATAGGGAGAGGCAACAGAAAGGGATTTGTTGGGTTTGAGAAAAAAGAGGACACGGGAAGTCTTTCACTGGTTGGGATAGAAGCCAGTGGAGAGGATGACGTTCGGTAAATTGGCGAGGACAGTCAGGAAGGAGAAGGGGCATTCTCTGGGGTGGCGGTTCACGACAAAGTTGTGACCAGGGGCCGTGTTGCAATTTTTTCTGGAGAATAAGTTTAATGTCTTGTGTTGTGGTTGGAGTGTTTATGTCAGAGGGGGACAAGTGCCCTAAGTACTGGAGACTTGGGGCAAGTGGAGCGACTGAGGTATTGGTGCATTCGAAGATGGTGGGGGAAAGGGAATAATCAAACTGGGGATTATCAGGGACAGAGAAGACCTCAGAAAGGTAAGAAGCCAAGTAGTTTGCCTTAGTTAGTTTGTTGGAAAGGGGTCGATCGTTATAGAGAAGGGGTAATGGGTGGCAGAATGGGGACATGCAAGGCAATGGAAGGCGGACCACTATTTCGAGGAGTTTATAGGGAGAGTGGCTTTGAATCATGTACAGGGCTGGCGCCAGTCCCAGCGTTTCTTTGCTGTAATGAGGTTCCGAATGTGTCGCTGTATTTGCTGGTGGCGTTGGAGTGTATCCCTATCACAAGTGCACAGGAAGGAGTAATAGGGGCGGCGGTATTCACAGAGGAGGAAGACAGACCGTGGAGGAAGAGAGGGATGGTAGGGGTGTCAGTAATGGCCTTCTGAAAGAAGGATGGGGCGTGAATGGTGTCGTCAGGATAGTGACAGGTAAGAAGGTGGCTTTCGACCTGGGTGGCGATAGATTCCTAGTAGGCATCGCAGTTGGCATGATGGTAGTCATCAACTGCCTTAGGATGGGGTGCAGGGTAATGAGCGGGGATGTGGACTGGCAGGGTTCCCTCTTATATATCCACTAAACTGCATCCAATTGGCTGGATAACGTCATGATGGAGCGTACAGAGGGGGCGTTCTCTACGTCCATAGATTTTGTTTGTGATCTCTATCTAGCGTTGCTTGCAACGCCATCCATTGCATCTGGCGGCGAACTGCGAGAAGCATTCCTCTGTATTTTTCCTGGTCGAGTCCACACTTCCATGCTTTGCCAAGTGGATAACCGGTGTCTCTACTGTAGTGGTTTTCACAAAGACTAACTTCAACAGCTCTGATCACATAGTTCCAGTAGGTAGGAGCGTGAGCAAGTGTTCTCTTTTGTTCAAACAAAATCCTGTGCTATTTTAACAGGCTATGCTGTTCAGATTATTAATCTCTAATGTTGGATCATCTCACTTCCAAATCGAAGGATTACGCTGCCTAGGCTACACTCAGGGTGCAATCAGTGCTTTGGAAGTGCTCGTTGCCGTCTGTCCGTCTGTCTGTCTGCTGGCCGCCGCCGTCCGGCCGTCCATTCTCCGCCGCTGCTGCCTGCTGCCTGCTGCCCGGTGCCAGCTTTCGCCGTCGCCGTCGCCGTCGCCATCACCCGGTGCTCGCCGCTGCCCATTGCTCGCCGCTGCTGCCGCCTCTGCCACCGCCCGGTGTTCGCTGCCGCGTGCTCGCTGCCGCCGCCGCCCCTCTTTTAATTCTTTTTCCACTTCAGCGCCCCCTGTCGTCAGTGGACACTGCCTTCCACCATGAACACCCCCACTTCCACCATAATTTACACCATGCCTTTTCTGCACCCACTGTAACCTCGTGGAGTGCGTCCTCTGGGTTTAACCCATCTACTCCACCTCCCCTCCTCATGGACTCCTCCCCTTCTATCTTCTCCTCATTCCTGTATCCCCACCTGTATGTAGCTCCTGCCCCAGCACCTGCTTCTGCTTCTGCTACTGCTACTTCTCCTATTCCTGCCCTCCCCGTCCCCCTCCTGTCGCCTGCTAGGAAGTCTCCCCCCCTCTTCACCCACCCTGTCACAACTACTCCTGCTTACCCCACAAGAATCACCACCTGCCACGCCACAGGCAGCACCACAGAGTGCCCACCTAGATTCCCAGTGCTGCCACCTCACAAGAGGGGCCTGCGTCCCATCACCTCTCCATCCATCCAGTCCCTCTCCGCTCCTCCCAGGCTACACCCACCAAGAAACCTTCCAAACGCCCAGGTGGCGAACTCCACTCCCTCCTCCAAAAAACCACTGCCCACCACTCTTCCCGCTTATTTTGCCATAGATACCCCCCCTCCTCCTGCCACCCCAGCCCTGACCCTGCATACCTTTGTCATTGCAAACCCTGATCCGAAATTCCTATATGCCTGCACACTCACCCTTGAAATCTGAAAATACATCCCCAGTGCCCCCTTACCCAACTTATCGCCCACAGAGTCTCTGTCCTCATCAAACCCTCCTCTCCCTCTTTCCATACTGATCTCCTCTAGCACATTCCCTGCATCACCTCTGGCCCCCATGCACCCCTCAGCTCTTTCATTACATCATCCTCTCCTAGTTGGCCCCAACCCCTTCATCGTCTGCCAACCCTCATCACTGTGACCACAAAACTCAAACCTGAGCTCATGGAGGTGAATGTGTTGGCGGAACTGAATACCTACCTCACCCTGGAAATCCACTTGGCCTGTTGTATTTACAACTCCTCTGGCCCTATGCATGTCTTTACTGAGTCCACCATAGATCACCTCCTCACACAGGGTGTCCTGATTTTCAACTGCCGCCACCCACTTGACCTGTCTGGTCCACTTCCTCAGTCCTACTGCTGCCAGTGTAGTCTCCTGTAAAATGACCACCTCACCCAAAACTCGAAGAACACCCCCACCCTCCCCCATTGTAAAGCCTTCGACTTCCTTAAACACTGTCCTAACCTCACCTCTCCCCCTTCCTGCAACACCTACAACGAACCCCACCTCACTTACTCCTCCAAATGCAAAGCTAAACCCCCTCCCACCAACCCTGAGCTCACTGTCCCCATTCGCACTATAAACCAGCCCATCCACCCCAACAATTTCCTCTGCTCTCTCCCTATGGCTGAAGACATCTTCCAGTTCCTGACCATCGCCCTGCAGAACATCTAGCCCTTCCAATGCTTGCACACCCACCAGCACATTTCCCTTGCTGCCCTCTCGGGTTTTCATTTTAAAACCTATGCCACCTACTCCCACAACTAGGGCTACTTTACCTTCACCCGCCTGGACACCCTAGCTTAAGCACCTCTCTCCTTCCCACACTTCCATTCCCACTCCCACCTCCTTGCACATCAACAGTATCGTCTCCTCTACTCGAATATTTGCTCCCTCTTCACACATACCCTATCCCAGCACCAGGTCAGCTCCTTCATCCTTAGTGAAACCTTCCTCCAACCTCACCGTATTGTCCATACCTCTCTATATCTCTGTCGCCGCACCGAAAATCCCATTCCCCTAACCCGAGTGGGGTCTGACGTCACCAGTCCCCTAGAACTAACAACTATTGAAACATAACTAACCTAAGTACATCACACACATCCATGCCAGAGGCGGGATTCGAACCAGCGACTGTAGCGGCCATGTGGTTCTGGACTGAAGCGCCTAGAACCGCTCGGTCACAGCGGCAGGCTTTTGTGGTTCCTTTCCATCCTCCATGGTGACCTTCTTCATCTCCCACAACACACCTGTCCTGAAAGTAACACCACATTGGATGTTATCCTTGCTTCCCCCAACTTACTTGGTCGTATCACTGCAGAAATCTTCGATCCCATTGGTAGTGACCACCTCCATGTCCTTCTCACTATCTCCTCCACCTGTGGCCCCCCTGCAGCCCTCACCAAGCTGCCTCTCCAAACTTTGTCCACGACTACACCATGCTGACTGGGATGCCTACCGCGAATCCATTGCCTCATAGGTTGACAGCCACCCATCACCCTTTACCATCCCACTGACTACACCCATGCCTCTTCCTTCCTTCAGAAGACCATCAGCCGGCCGGAGTGGCCGAGTGGTTCTAGGTGCTACAGTCTGGAACCGCGTGACCGCTACAGTCGCAGATTCGAATCCTGCCTCGGTCATGGATGGGTGTGATGTCCTTAGGTTAGTTAGGTTTAAGTAGTTCTAAGTTCTAGGGGACTGATGACCTCAGAAGTTAAGTCCCATAGTGCTCAGAGCCATTTGAACCATTTGAAGACCACCACTGATGCAGTAAAGGCCCACATTCCTGCCAAACTCATCCATCCTCACTACCCTACACTTCCTCCACAGGCTGTCCTTCATCTTTGTGAATCCCACAGGCTCTACTGCTCCTTCCTCCGCACCAGTGACCTGCACACACTCATCCGCCACTGGCAATTACAGCGACACATCTGGAACCTCCTTACAGCAAAGAAACGCTGGGATGGGTGCAAGACATGCATATGTCTCAACTCCCCCCTCCCTGTCAACTCCTACAAGTACTAGTCAGCCTTCACCTGCCTTACTAGTAGTCAACCCACCCTGCATTACCCTATTCTGCATGACACTCACCCCCTCCCTGACAACCACAGTAAGGCTAACCATTTTACTTTCCACCTATCCGAGGTCTTCTCCATTCCTTATGATACTAATTTTGACTACTCCCTCGTCCCCACCATCCTCGAATGCACTGAAACCTCTGTCCCACTGCTCGGCCCTAGTTTCCAGTACTTAGATCAGTTACCCCCCTCAGACATCAACACTCCCATCACCGTATGCGACATCACACTTTTCCTCCACTCCAAGTGCAATACCACTCCTGGTCACGATAATGTCATCTACTGACACCACATGGAATCCTCCCCCCCCCCCCCGTCCTTCCTGGTTGCCCTTGCTACCCTGTACAATGTCCTCCTCTCCACTGGCTTTTACCCTGACCTGTGGAAGACTTCTCATATCCTGCTGTTACCTAAGCCCAACAAACCCCTCTGACACCTCTTCCTATCGCCCCATCTGTCTCACTTCCATCTTCAGTAAGGTCTTAAGAGTCCATCCTCTGCTGCTGTATTCATCGCCACCTTAACCATCATCACCTCCTTCCCTTCACCCAGTGTGGCTTCTGGCCCTCCTTCTCAGCTGACAACAAGCTCCTTAACTTTGCCAATGATATTACCCTCCAACTTAACTCCTGTCACTGTGCTGCCTTTGTTTCTCTCGACCTCCAGAAAGCCTACAACCGTCTTTGGCATCCCAGGCTCCTCTACAAACTCCAGATCTATGCTCTCCCTATCAATTTTGTCCATCTCGTTGCTTCCTTCCTCTCTCATCATCCCTCCTACGTCACTATCCACAATTTCAAGGCCCTTACTTTCTATCCTTCTGCTGGCCTACCCCACGGCTCTTTCTTTTCCTCTCTCCTCTATCTCCTGTATTCTGCTGATATGCCCAGACCTGCCCCACATGTACATCAACTCCAATTTGCTTATGACACCGCCTTCCTGGCCCATTATCCTACCCTTCAATGATCCAAAAGTACCCTCCTAACCCATCTTGACCAGTTCACCAATTGGTGCTACCAATTGTTCCTTTGTATCAACCCCTCCAAGACCCAGGTAATCATCATAGGCCACACCACCTCACTCCTACCCTAAGATACCTTGGCCTCAGCCTTGACCTCCTCTCACATGGACTCCCCATCTCCTTACAATCCAACACAAAGCCCACAACAGACTCGCCTCCTGAAACACTTGTCCAGCCACACATGGGGATTGCATTCTTCCACTGTCCTTAACACCTACAAATCCTTCAGCCACCCCATCCTTTGTTATGCCAGTGTTACTTGGATTTCCACCCCTCCCTGCTACTACAAAGCCCTCCAAATCTTAAAACGCCATGCACTCACCTTCTGTATCTGCTCATCTGTCCCCCACGCACATCCTATACGACCTCATCCCATTCCCCCACCTTCTCCGTTTCCTTGAACACACCTGCACACTGTATATCATCTGCCAACTCGATCCCACCACCCCCTGGTGTTCACCTTCCTCTCCATCCCCAGCCCATTGCCGCACTTTTACCATTGTGTCCTGCCCTCTCTCAATCTCTACAACTTTCCTAATGCAGCTTCCAGTTCATACCCCTCCTAGATGGGACATTTATCAAATGGTTCAAATGGCTCTGAGCACTATGGGACAAAACATCTGAGGTCATCAGTCCCCTAGAACTTAGAAGTACCTAAACCTAACTAACCTAAGAACATCACACACATTCATGCCTGAGGCAGGATTCGAACCTGCGACCATAGCGGTTGCACGGTTCAAGACTGAAGTGCCTAGAAGCACTCGGCCACTCCAGCCAGCGGACATTTATCCTTCCTACCAACTCTAACCACATCTTCCTCCCCCCTACTCCTCAGGGCTAACTTACCCTCTCCCCTTGGCTCCCCCTAAGCTGTTTTCCCATTCCTACTCTCCCTCCCTCTCCCATGCCCCCCTTCTGTGTCTCTGCACTCCCTCCTGCCTTGTATTCCCTCTTCATCTCCCACCCTGTCCATCTCCTGCCCTGTGGTGCACCTCCTGCCCCCTTTTTTTCTTTTTCTCCCTACCCCTCCCCCTCCCCAGCCTCCAACCGCACCTTCCTCCCCTCTATTCCCCTCCTCACCAGCCTCCAGACCCTTGGCAGGTCCGTCCCAGCGGTTTTTATTCTTCGTGAATGTTTCGTAGTTTCCAATGGTTTTTTTAAATGTCTCGCTCTGTGTGATTTTTATACTGTGGCCAACTTTTAACTTGTGTTTGACTCTAGTGGTTTTAAGTGAGCAACGAATTGCCAGTTGTGTTCTTTTAACTTTATGTCGACTTTTTAAATGTCCCCCAGTGTACGTCCACGTATTAGTGTATATTTTCCTTTTACTGCATCCCCCTTTTACTTTTATCTTCCTTTTTTGTAAGAGTTCCCTTTTCATGTATTTTTCTAAAGCTATTTGGCTAAAGAGTGGCAGACTGTGCCGCTGCCAGTCTTCCCTTATCTATAGGGAGCAGGGGCATGAAATTAAAATAAAAAAAGAGATTTTTTGTGAAAACAGCTTCAATAGAAACACCGGCTATGAACTTAGCATTGCATGAAAGCCTGCACCTGACAAATAAAAAAGACACGGGAATACATCTCGCAGTTCACCGACTGATACATTGGATGGCGCAACGAGCAAAGCTGGATAGAGAACGCAAGCAAAATCTAGGCATGCAGAGCGCACACCCACGTGTGTGTCATCATGACGTTATCCAGCCAATGCCGTTTAGTGGAGGTAAAAGAGGGAACCCTGCCAGTTCACAAGTCAGCTTTAGTCCCTGACGAAGATGATGGTGGATATTATCGAAATCTTGGAATTTTATTCGAATAATAGGAGATATACACAGATAAGTCAAAGCAGTATGAACAAAACCCACAGCGAGACTAAATTCTCTCTGCTGGCGTTCCGGTCACATGATGCGGTAAGGAAAGCACGTGAATGGAGCAGAGACGAGCTGGCAACCATACTAGAGATGATATGGACCGCCAGTGCAGAAACTAGCTGAAATTAGCGACTTAGACAAAGGATATATTGTTATGATCTGGCGCCTGGGAACGAACGTACTGGAAACCAATAAGATGGTTGGCTGTTTATGCGCTGCTGACAGGAGCTTCTGCGGAAAATGATACCACGATAAGCCCAGAAGGTAATGGACGCCCACGCCTCATCACAGAACGGGCAGGTTGGTGACTTTCCTGCTCTACAATTCAGGATAGGAAGCGATCAATGACAGATATGATGACAGAGTACAATCCTGGTGCTGGCACAATTGGTTCTGAGCACACCGTTTAGTGCACATTGTTGAACACAGGGCTCTGCAGCAGACGCATCCTACGTGTTCCCATGTTGATCCAACAACATCGCCAGCAACGATTGCATTCCGAACTGGATCATCGAGACTGAACCGTATTGAACGGCTATGCGGAACATGTGACGTGCTACAGACGAAGGCCAGTGGGGCCAGTATTATAAAGTGAGGGACATGCACCTCTTTTTCAGTGATTGCTGTTGTAGTAATCGAAGGCGCCATGACCGCTGTGAACTACGTGAACGTTATCGCGGACCACCTGTTTCATTTCCGTGATCAATGTCTTCCCCAAAGGCCGTGGTGTCTTTCAGCAGAATAACTGTCACTGTTACAAGACTAGAAGCGTACTACTGTGGTTTAAGTCACTTGACAGCAAACGCAGTTGGATATCTGAGCCACCAGATTCGCTTTATCTGAACCCGTTGGAATAGTATAGAGTGCGAGCTCCGCACCCACAAAACCCCGATCCATAATTTACGAGGATTGCGCGACTTCTTTGTGTGTAGATATCTGCTGCCAAATACAGCCAAAAACCTACCTAATACTTGTCGGATCCCTGCAATATTGGCCGGCCGCAGTGGCCGTGCGGTTCTGGCGCTGCAGTCCGGAACCGCGGGACTGCTACGGTCGCAGGTTCGAATCCTGCCTCGGGCATGGGTGTGTGTGACGTCCTTAGGTTAGTTAGGTTTAAGTAGTTCTAAGTTCTGGGGGACTTATGACCTAAGATGTTGAATCCCATAGTGCTCAGAGCCATTTGAACCTGCAATATTGACCTCCATAAATGGACTAACACACTATTAACCAGGCGGTCATAATGGTCTGGCTCGTGAGTCTAAGTACCACTGAGGATCCCTAAAACGGTTAGATGCACCAGTTTTTGAAAAACCAGTTGTAAAATTTCAGTTTCATGAGACAGATAGTAGTTATACGCATTTAGGAGGAAATCATAATAGAAGTAGCAAATGAAGAAGAATTTCTGTAAGTGTGAATTTCATATTGTTACTACGTTACATGTGACTATTGTGTGTTCCTGATCAATAAATTATGTCTATTAAGCTTCCTCTATTTATAGGAGGAGATGTTTAGTTCAGCGTCATACCAAAGAGGAAACAGCGTTATGTTGTTTCACGATGCCGTCTCTATGCTGAGTGTATTTCCGTTGTCAGACGCTTTCACTTCACTCTGATGAATCTTCAGATTTAGACTACTGAGTATGCATCACATAATGGTCCATGACAACCCCTGTCATTAATTTCCGCTAACAACATTTTCAAAAGTTACGATATCAGGAAGTCTTTAGCAATATATACTGCTCATTATGTGGTCCATAGCTAGTTAAATGTGGAATTAAGTGTTGAAGAGTCACCTCATTGACTGAACGTGACTCGTGGTACAGAACGCAACCGAGGTTGGGACGTGCCTCGTAGCGAGACGAAATTTTAAACTTTGGCATTGAAATTGTTTCCATTCTCATTTCTGTTTTGACGAGGACCAGTGAACTATTTACTTCCTTCAACAGTAACAACTACCAGCTAGAGTTACGAGAAATAATACAATTTCTGATTCTCTACGTGTCTATCAAAGAGACCGATGACCTTAGCAGGTTGGTCCCTTAGGGACTCACACACATTTGTCCATCAAAGCCACTGAAGTTCACGATCACGATATGTAAGGATTTTACTAAGTATAAGTTATTGTTACTTGCTCGTCTTCTCTTGCTGTTTCACGTGAGTTAAACACCTGAAATTATCGTGTTTGACCGATGCCAATCGGGAGCTTGTGATCGTTTTTTTTTCTTTTAGTTAAACAAGATAGGTTAACCCATCATGTACGTCCCCCTAATCATGTTATGTAAGTTACCTCACCTAAGTGAATAAAAATTTGTTGCGACTTTTAGCATTCCACCTGCAGCATTGTTGTACGACACAGGGAAGGACTTTCGTTCCATATCTCTGATCGACCTAGTCAGTAACTTATCAAGGTAATGTATTCATTAAAACACAGCAAATAGAATGCTTCTACATACTATAAAAACACAATCGATTTGGTAACTTCCTTTTTTAAGCCACCCTGGAAGCATAGTGAGGGTTTACAACGGAAATATGGGCGGTAAATAAAGGCGCTTACGGAGCAAAGTAACTTCCGATTGAAGCTTTCGCCCATGGTTTCCGAATTTATAAGTCCGAAATCGGGTAATGTTCCAGCTAATTGCGTTCGCCGTTTCCAGGCCACGAGGGCTGCGAGAAGCGAGAGGCGGGCGAAAGCTGAAAAGCTTCCAAAGTGCTTCGGAGCCTATTGAATGGGCACCGGTGCTTTTTGGCGCATGAAAAATTTATTCATACTTACGGTAGTGCAGATTGTGCTGTAATTAAATCAACATGGATGTGAATAACGGAAGAAATGTGGTTTCAGGTTCTACATTCCTTAACTGCAAACACTGAGAAGTAGATGGAGCACAATATTTTCATTAAATAATGAACTACTAACATAATGGTATCGAACATTTTGAGACAGATATTAATAGGTTCATACATGACTATCGAACTGATATGCTTTCATGACCCATAAACGAATATTTTAAATGCAAATTTAAATATACCTGCAAATTTCATCCCTCAAATCCTCGTTTAATGTCAGTTTTCATTAATGATCATAACAGGATGTCCGCTCCTCTGAAAGTTATACTTAAAATGTCTTGTAAATACATCTTACGATTTTTTAAATTCATGTATGCAACCACTAAAATTGGATTTTAGTATTTGTGTAGAAGTATTTAAAATTGATTAAGTAATTCTACAGCAACTATGGAAACTACGACGAGACAAATAAAGAAAAATGTCACGTCATCTGAAGGAACAAATTTTAGCTGATGTGTAATTGTTACGAATCAGTCAATTTTCATATAGAGTTACTCCTCTATGTTCTGAATAATGCGTTCGAGAATGTCTCACAACGGTAAATGTCGATGCTATATCGAGGAAGGAAGGTCTAAGTTAGAGGTAAAATTGACATTAATGTCCTTTGAGCCCTTAAAATAGGTCAACTGAAAGAGGACGGTATAAGGATTAGACTTTTTCTTTGTTACGATACCAACCCAGCTTTCTTGCTAAGTAATGAATCAAACCAGGCTACCCAACGGAAAATTTTACTCTCGTGCGTCCTAACCAGAAAAGATGATAACTCACAGGAATATTAATTTAACGTTATAAGACTTCTTTAAAATGATAATCAATTCTCATATTCTACTTGCCGTATTGGGTAGTCGAATAGGTGATGCCGCTTTCTGATAACCAAAGGGAATTGGCAGTATCTATTAATACGATTAAAATTTGGCAGGAATATGGGCTTTGGCTGATAGCTGTGGATACAAAGAAAACACACCTATTTTTATTTGAAATTTGAGTGTACAAATATATTTAATCTCAACTTGACGAAGGGAAGGAGTATTTTGCAATGGAATGCCCTTCTTTCAACGAATGTTGCATCGGTAGTGTGGTTTGACTTAATGTGTGCTTTCTGTGTTCGACTTCGCCCTTAACAGAGCGTTTACAAATGTACCTAGTCTAAAGCCAAATCACTTTAATGAGGCTCTCAGTGGATGAAATTAAAAAAGGATACCACTGAGTAGATCCTATTTTTCAGTGTTACCCTGTTTTCTAAGACATTATACAGATGTTATAGAAACGGAACGCATGAATAACTTGGGTAACACCGAAATAAATTATCGTGATATCTTCAATCCCTGCAGTCGTACGTATCGGACGAAGGTTCAAAAACGTTTGTAGCCCACATCAACTTATGTGAACTTAATACAGGGACAAATCCTAGACAAAGCTAACACTCCTACTGTAAATGTGTCAAAGAAGCCAAAGCAACGGCAAACACACAGCCGTAATATCTCCACTGAACAGGTAGTAAACATAAGCAATAACGTCATATTTTACGATTTCCATCATTTCTTAGCTACTTCTACATTTTTGGAGATGTCGCTTCTTTGATGCAGCAAAAGGTAAGGCAGTGAACATTGTGCCAGATGCGTTTCGCTTCCTTTTATTTGTTAAACGCTTTCAGTGGCTGGTAATACATGTTAGTTTCTGTATATAATTATTCTGTTAATAATAATTATAGATTTGCTACTACATTACAGTTTTTGTTATTGTCTTGTTGTTAGGTAACTTTTTGTGGCTCAGTATTCGAGCTGTTAAATTGTTATTTGTTTCTGCTTGTGATCTTATTAATGGGTACCAGTAAACCTCGAATGTTTAAAGGAACAAATTCCCATATATATATATATATATATATATATATATATATATATATATATATATATATATATATATATATATATATATATATATATATAGGTCTGAAATTGTGGTTATCCTTTTTGGAAGTCGCTAAGTGTTCTCATTATGAAACACTGGGATGAATATAAACTGGGTAATTTGAGTGCCATTTTAAGCACAATCGAGTTCTTCACGCATCTCAATGTTTTACGTAATATTTTGAGAACCGCGTGTTGTAACACGATATAATTTTGCAGGTACATTCATTAAGGTATTTGAATACTGTCTGCGAACTGTTTTGTGAATAGATCTAGTAGTAAAGAAATAATAAATTAAGACGTCATGCCTACACTGAAGTTTGACTGCATGAACACCGAAAACGTAGTAATCGACAAGTTTTCTTCCTTTCACCATTTTGTGTGTGTGACAGCGAGAAAAATTTCATAAACGTTTGAAATTACTTGTCAACTTTGTTGGAAGTCGCTAAGACTTCTCATTCTCAAATACTGGATGAACGAACCCCGTGTGTTAGCGCGCTGTGAGTTATGCTACCTGAAGACAAACACATAGTTTCTAGTAGTAATATTTATCGTTGTTGGTCAATAATCCATGAGTGTGCAGTCCAACGTTATCAATACTTGCTCATCGCCTAGATCATAACCGCCCAATGAGGATGCAGGAAGAATGCACATTGATTGTAAGGGTTATCTGATTTAGCGTATCGGCATGCAGAGACAAATGTGAGATACGTTTCATTCACTTTAAGCGTGACGTATTCCGACGTCATAATGTCTGTTACTATTCGAGGGACCTAAGTTGACACTCGACTCCTGGTTGATGGGAGCAAGCGTAAAGACATTTACCACACGCTCCCATCAGCCACCGCACCGAGCATCAACTTACACTTAGTTGACAAAAGTCTTGGAATAGCGATATACACATCTACAGATGGCGGTAGAATCGCGCACACAACGTATAAAAAGGCAGTGCATTGGTGGAGTTCCCATTTGTACTCAGCTGATTCACGTGAAAAGAGTTCAGAGGTGATCACTGCCGCACGAGGGGAAAAAACAGGCTTTGAACGCGGAATGGTAGTTGGAGCTAGATGCACGAGACATTCAATTTCGGAAATCATTAGGGAGTTCAGTATTCCGAGATACAGTTTCAAGAGCGTATGGAAAATTACATTACCTCTCACCACGGACAAAGCAGTGGCCTACGGCCTCCACTTAACAACCGAGAGTGAAACACGCCCACACATCAATATGGGAAGTACGACGAACGTATCCGTTAGGGCGGTGAGGCGAAATTTGGCGTTAATGGGCTATGGCAGCAGAGGACCGACGCGGATGTCTTTTCTAATAGCACGATGTCGCTTGAAGGGCCTTTTCTGGATTCGTGACCACATCGACCATACCCTACACGACTGTAAAACCGTAGCCTGGTCAGATGAGCCCCGATTTCAGTTGGTAAGAGCTGATAGTAGGCCTCAAATGTGGCGCAGACCCCGTGAAGCCGTGGACCCAGGCTGTTAACAAAGCACTGTGCAAGCTGTCGTTGGGTAACTGGATGTCTCTATAGGCCCCCTAGTTGAGCAGCTGTTGTGGCTGAGCACCTGAAGGATAATTTGGAAAATATTTCGAGTAGATTTCCCCACCATGTTATTGTTCTGGGTGGACATACTAATTTTCCCGATATAGACTGGGATACTCAAAAGTTCATAACGGGTGGCAGGGACAAAGAATACATTGAAATTTTTTTAAGTGCTTTATCTGATAACTACCTTGAACAGTAAAACAGAGAACCGACTCGTGCGATAACATATTAGACCTTCTGGTGACAAGCAGACCCGAACTATTTGAATCAGTTTACGCAGAACAGGGAATCAGCGATCACAAAGCGTTTACTGCATCGATGATTTCAGCTGTAAATAGAAATATTAAAAAGGGTAGGAAGAATTTTCTGTTTAGCAAAAGTGACAAAAAGCAGAATTCAGCACAAATGTTTTGTCTCAAGTACAGATAGTGTTCAGGATCAGTGGACAAAGTTCAAAACCATCGTACAATATGCCTTACATGAGTATGTGCCAAGCAAGATCGTAAGAGATGGAAAACAGCCACCGTGGTACAACAACCGAGTCAGAAAACTGCTGCGGAGGCAAAGGAAACTTCACAGGAAACATAAACATAGCCAAAGCCTTGCAGACAAACAAAAATTACGCGAAGCGAAATGTACTGTGAGGAGGGCTATGCGAGAGGCGTTCAATGAATTCGAAAGTAAAGTTCTATGTACTGACTTGGCAGACAATCCTAAGAAATTTTGGTCTTATGTCAAAGCGGTAGGTGGATCAAAACAAAATGTCCAGACACTCTGTGACCAAAATGGTACTGAAACAGAGGATGACAGACTAAAGGCCGAAATACTAAATGTCTTTTTCCAAAGCTGTTTCACAGAGGAAGACTGCACTGTAGTTCCTTCTCTAGATTGCCGCACAGATGACAAAATGGTAGATATCGAAATAGACGACAGAGGGATAGAGAAACAATTAAAATCGATCAAAAGAGGAAAGGCCGCTGGATCTGATGGGATACCAGTTCGATTTTACACAGAGTACGTGAAGGAATTTGCCCCCCTTCTTGCAGCGGTGTTCCGTAGGTCTCTAGAAGAGCGCAGCGTTCCAAAGGATTGGAAAGGGCACAGGTCATCCCCGTTTGTAAGAAGGGAATTCGAACAGATGTGCTGAACTATAGAACTATGTCTCTAACGTCGATCAGTTGTAGAATTTTGGAACATGTATTATGTTGGAGTATAATGACTTTTCTGGAGACTAGAAATTTACTCTGTAGGAATCAGCATGGGTTTAGAAAAAGACGATCGTGTGAAACCCAGCTCGCAATATCCGTCTACGAGACTCAGAGAGCCATAGAAACTGGTTCCCAGGTAGATGCCGTGTTTCTTGACTTCCGCAAGGCGTTCGATACAGTTCCCCACAGTCGTTTTACGAACAAAGTAACAGCACATGGACTATCAGACCAATTGTGTGATTGGATTGAAGAGTTCCTAGATAACAGAACGCAGCATGTCGTTCTCTATGGAGAGACGTCTTCCGAAGTAAGAGTGATTTCAGGTGTGCCGCAGGGGAGTGTCGTAGGACCGTTGCTATTCACAATATACATAAATGACCTTGTGGATGCCATCGGAAGTTCACTGAGGCTTTTTGCGGATGATGCTGTGGTATATTGAGAGGTTGTAACAATAGAAAATTGTACTGAAATGCAGGAGGATCTGCAGCGAATAGACGCATGGTGCAGGGAATGGCAATTGAATCTCAATGTAGAGAAGTGTAATGTGCTGCGAATACATAGAAAGAAAGATCCCTTATCATTTAGCTACAATATAGCAGGTCAGCAACTGGAAGCAGTTAATTCCATAAATTATCTGGGAGTAGGCATTAGGAGTGATTTAAAATGGAATGATCATATAAAGTTGATCGTCGATAAATCAGATGCCAGACATGCATTGAAAGAATCCTAAGGAAACGCAATCCGAAAACAAAGGAAGTAGGTTACAGTGCGCTAGTTCGCCCACTGCTTGAATACTGCTCACCAGTGTGGGATCCGTACCAGATAAGGTTGATAGAAGAGATAGAGAAGATCCAACGGAGAGCAGCGCGCTTCGTTACAGTATCATTTTGTAATCGCGAAAGCGTTACGGAGATGATAGATAAATTCCAGTGGAAGACTCTGCAGGAGAGACGCTCAGTAGCTCGGTACGGGCTTTTGTTGAAGTTTCGAGAACATACCTTCACCGAGGAGTCAAGCATTATATTGCTCCCTCCTACGTATATCTAGCGAAGAGACCACGAGGATAAAATCAGAGATATTAGAACCCACACAGAGGCATACCGACAATCCTTCTTTCCACGAACAATACGAGACTGGAATAGAAGGGAGAACCGATAGAGGTACTGAAGGTACCCTCCGCCACACACCGTCAGGTGGCTTGCGGAGTAGGGATGTAGATGTAGATGTAGGTGTAGGTGTGGGTTGTCTTTACATAGGATGGACTGGGTCCTCTGGATGTTCATCTACTTGGAGACCATTGGCGACCATTCATAGGCTTCATTTCCCGAAAAAACGATAGAAGTTTTATGGACGACAATGCGTCATGTCACTGGGCCACAATTGTTCGCGATTGGTTTGAAGAGCATTTTGGACAATTCAAGCGAATGTTTTGGCCACAAATGACTTTTTCAGTTCCTGCCACGTCGAGTTTCTGCACTATGAGTGGTAAAAGGAGCTCTGACACGATATTAGGTAGTATGCCATAACTTTTGTCATCTCAGTGTAATGTGAACTAATAGTTTACGGTACGCGTCAACCAATCCGTTATGTGCAAAATAGTCACCTTAAACTCAGGTCAGTCACGTGGCAATCGGCACATCGCACATTCGAGTCTTTCACATAGACTGAAGCACCAAAGAAACTGGTATAGGCATCCATATTCAAATACAGAGATATGTAAACGGGCATTATACGGCGCTGTGGTTGGCAACTCCTACATAGGATAACAGGTTTCTGGCGCAATTGTTAGATCGGTTACTGCTGCTACTACAATGGCAAGTTAAAAAGATTTAAGTGAGTTTGAACATGGTGTTATAGACGGTGTACGATCGATGGGGCACAGCATCTCCGAGGTAGCGATGAAGTGGGGATTTTCCGTACGACAATTTCACGAGTATACCTTAATTATCAGGAATCCAGTAACACATCAAACCTCCGACATCGATGCGGCCGGAAAAAGATCCAGCAAGAACGGGACCAACGACGAATGAAGACAATCGTTCAACGTGACAAAAGTGCAGCACAGACATGAACATTATTAAACATTAAGTGAAATAATTTATACTGCTGCAGTCACTTTTTACTAATATTTTATCAGCACAATGCATTTCGGCAGCATGCTGCCATCAGATGCATTATACAGTTAATTATACAAAACTCAAATCACATCTAAAAAACACACACTTCCTGCTAACTGACGGTGAAAAGAAATATAGCACTATCATGAATCCTCAGGCACCAAACCTAAGATCACAACCAAAGATACATAAAGAAGGGTGTCCATTTCGCCCAATTGTGAACTCAAGAGACAGCCCAGGTTACAAAATTACAAACTTAACCATATTCTTACTACGACATACACATACACTAAAAACTACTCAGTAAAAAACAATCAGCAGCTAATAGACGAAATTAAAAACATCAACATTCCCCATTCAGCCCAATTTGTATCATTTGACATTATAAGCCTATACACTAACATCCCCATCCCCGAAACACTCAAAATCACCAGGTCAAACCTCATAAAACATCAATGACTATCATTGCCCGATATTACTGAATTCATGGACCTCCTTGAACTAGTACTAAACTAAAACCATCTTACATTTAATAATAAAATCTACATGCAACACAGAGGTCTTGCAATGGGCTCAAGCATAGCTGTTACAATTGTCAACATATATATATTGACCAGCTTGAGCAAAAGACTGTTGCTAAAACATCAAGTTCTATGGATAAAGTCATTTACTATGAACGTTATGTTGATGATCATTACTGCTGGTAGATGGTCACACAAATGATATTAACACCATACTCAACACACTCAACAAAGAAGACAGAAATATAAAATTCACAGTGGAATATGAGATCAACAGTAGCATAAATTTCCTCGATCTAAACATCAGTAAAGAAAATAACGCACACATCTTCAAAGTTTACAGAAAGGCAACAGCAATAGATACCACCGTACACAGCTCATCCTGTCACCCAACAACACACAAACTTGTTGCACACAGCGCACTAGTTAACAGAGCCAACAATATACCAATGGATAAATATGCACATCTTGATGAGCTCAGCATAATAAAACAAATAGCTTCAGCGAATGGCTAAGAAGAAGTATAAGTTGATAAGGTTACGTAAAAAAGGAAAAACAATAATAAACGACCTTCCATACATGAAATGAAAAAGAAACCCATGGCTTGCATACCTTTCACAGGCAAACTCTCCTACAAAATAGCAAACATTCTCAGACCACACGACATTAACATTGCCTTTACAACACACAGCAAACTGCAAAACACACTGAGACCCAATATATCCACACAGTCGTATATACACTCACAGTCAGTCATTTACAAAATAGTATGTAATTCCTGCAGATCCCTCTATATAGGTTAAACTGGGAGAGATTTCCAAACAGGATATAATGAACACATAAATGCTTACCACATTAAGATTTACAATAGATCAGCAATAGCCACCCACATAAAAGACACAGGATACCCATTCCATGATATTGCGAATGATCTTCATATATTACATAAAAACAATAAGGGACACCAAATGGACTTATATGAAGAACTGGAGATGTGTTATTAAACCATAAGCTTCAGAGTAATAATGTTAACTTCTTCAAAAACTTATCCTACATTAAATGTCTATTTCATTAACAGAATAGTTTTCATTAAGTATCGATGTAACATTCTTCATACTGCCAATACATCTAGATAAAAGTCCTCATCTTCATTACAGGTATATATTACTATGTTTGAAACTGTAAGTAGTTTAGCTTAGCTCTTAAAACTCTTTGGAAAGATGTAAACAGATGTTTGTGAAAATGCTAAGTTGTGATTTACCTGTTACTGTGCTCTGTGTGCAAGAAATGAAACCACCAACAGAAATGTAATTAAACATGTTAATACACTCCTGGAAATTGAAATAAGAACACCGTGAATTCATTGTCCCAGGAAGGGGAAACTTTATTGACACATTCCTGGGGTCAGATACATCACATGATCACACTGACAGAACCACAGGCACATAGACACAGGCAACAGAGCATGCACAATGTCGGCACTAGTACAGTGTATATTCACCTTTCGCAACAATGCAGGCTGCTATTCTCCCATGGAGACGATCGTAGAGATGCTGGATGTAGTCCTGTGGAACGGCTTGCCATGCCATTTCCACCTGGCGCCTCAGTTGGACCAGCGTTCGTGCTGGACGTGAAGACCGCGTGAGACGACGCTTCATCCAGTCCCAAACATGCTCAATGGGGGACAGATCCGGAGATCTTGCTGGCCAGGGTAGTTGACTTACACCTTCTAGAGCACGTTGGGTGGCACGGGATACATGCGGACGTGCATTGTCCTGTTGGAACAGCAAGTTCCCTTGCCGGTCTAGGAATGGTAGAACGATGGGTTCGATGACGGTTTGGATGTACCGTGCACTATTCAGTGTCCCCTCGACGATCACCAGTGGTGTACGACCAGTGTAGGAGATCGCTCCCCACACCATGATGCCGGGTGTTGGCCCTGTGTGCCTCGGTCGTATGCAGTCCTGATTGTGGCGCTCACCTGCACGGCGCCAAACACGCATACGACCATCATTGACACCAAGGCCGAAGCGACTCTCATCGCTGAAGACGACACGTCTCCATTCGTCCCTCCATTCACGCCTGTCGCGACACCACTGGAGGCGGGCTGCACGATGTTGGGGCGTGAGCGGAAGACGGCCTAACGGTGTGCGGGACCGTAGCCCAGCTTCATGGAGACGGTTGCGAATGGTCCTCGCCGATACCCCAGGAGCAACAGTGTCCCTAATTTGCTGGGAAGGGGCGGTGCGGTCCCCTACGGCACTGCGTAGGATCCTACGGTCTTGGCGTGCATCCGTGCGTCGCTGCGGTCCGGTCCCAGGTCGACGGGCACGTGCACCTTCCGCCGACCACTGGCGACAACATCGATGTACTGTGGAGACCTCACGCCCCACGTGTTGAGCAATTCGGCGGTACGTCCACCCGGCCTCCCGCATGCCCACTATACGCCCTCGCTCAAAGTCCGTCAACTGCACATACGGTTCACGTCCACGCTGTCGCGGCATGCTACCAGTGTTAAAGACTGCGATGGAGCTCCGTATGCCACGGCAAACTGGCTGACACTGACGGCGGCGGTGCACAAATGCCGCGCAGCTAGCGCCATTCGACGGCCAACACCGCGGTTCCTGGTGTGTCCGCTGTGCCGTGCGTGCGATCATTGCTTGTACAGCCCTCTCGCAGTGTCCGGAGCAAGTATGGTGGGTCTGACACACCGGTGTCAATGTGTTCTTTTTTCCATTTCCAGGAGTGTATATATATATACACTCCTGGAAATTGAAATAAGAACACCGTGAATTCATTGTCCCAAGAAGGGGAAACTTTATTGACACATTCTTGGGGTCAGATACATCACATGATCACACTGACAGAACCACAGGCACATAGACACAGGCAACAGAGCATGCACAATGTCGGCACTAGTACAGTGTATATCCACCTTTCGCAGCAATGCAGGCTGCTATTGTCCCATGGAGACGATCGTAGAGATGCTGGATGTAGTCCTGTGGAACGGCTTGCCATGCCATTTCCACCTGGCGCCTCAGTTGGACCAGCGTTCGTGCTGGACGTGCAGACCGCGTGAGACGACGCTTCATCCAGTCCCAAACATGCTCAATGGTGGACAGATCCGGAGATCTTGCTGGCCAGGGTAGTTGACTTACACCTTCTAGAGCACGTTGGGTGGCACGGGATGCATGCGGACTTGCATTGTCCTGTTGGAACAGCAAGTTCCCTTGCCGGTCTAGGAATGGTAGAACGATGGGTTCGATGACGGTTTGGATGTACCGTGCACTATTCAGTGTCCCCTCGACGATCACCAGTGGTGTACGACCAGTGTAGGAGATCGCTCCCCACACCATGATGCCGGGTGTTGGCCCTGTGGGCCTCGGTCGTATGCAGTCCTGATTGTGGCGCTCACCTGCACGGCGCCAAACACGCATACGACCATCATTGGCACCAAGGCAGAAGCGACTCTCATCGCTGAAGACGACACGTATCCATTCGTCCCTCCATTCACGCCTGTCGCGACACCACTGGAGGCGGGCTGCACGATGTTGGGGCGTGAGCGGAAGATGGCCTAACGGTGTACGGGACCGTAGCCCAGCTTCATGGAGACGGTTGCGAATGGTCCTCGCCGATACCCCAGGAGCAACAGTGTCCCTAATGTGCTGGGAAGTGGCGGTGCGGTCCCCTACGGCACTGCGTAGGATCCTACGGTCTTGGCGTGCATCCGTGCGTCGCTGCGGTCTGGTCCCAGGTCGACGGGCACGTGCACCTTCCGCCGACCACTGGCGACAACATCGATGTACTGTGGAGACCTCACGCCCCACGTGTTGAGCAATTCGGCGGTACGTCCACCCGGCCTCCCGCATGCCCACTATACGCCCTCGCTCAAAGTCCGTCAACTGCACATACGGTTCACGTCCACGCTGTCGCGGCATGCTACCAGTGTTAAAGACTGCGATGGAGCTCCGTATGCCACGGCAAACTGGCTGACACTGACGGCGGCGGTGCACAAATGCTGCGCATCTAGCGCCATTCGACGGCCAACACCGCGGTTCCTGGTGTGTCCGCTGTGCCGTGCGTGCGATCATTGCTTGTACAGCCCTCTCGCAGTGTCCGGAGCAAGTATGGTGGGTCTGACACACCGGTGTCAATGTGTTCTTTTTTCCATTTCCAGGAGTGTATATATATATATATATATATATATATATATATATATATACCCCAGGAGTGTATATATATATATATATATATATATATATATGTATATATGTATATATATGTATATATACGAAAGTGTGTACTGAGTGATCATGACAAACGGCCTTTGAAAAAGACTGGTGAATAATAAGAGGACGACAGCTGCAAAATTCACAGAATTCGCAAAGGTGAACACCATCAGCTCCACCATAAGCGCCGGCCGTAGTGGCCGTGCGGTTCTAGGCGCTGCAGTCTGGAACCGCGAGACCGCTACGGTCGCAGGTTCGAATCCTGTCTCGGTCATGGATGTATGTGGTTTCCTTAGGTTAGTTAGGTTTAACTATTTCTAAGTTCTAGGGGATTAATGACCTCAGATGTTAAGTCTCATAATGCTCAGAGCCATTTGAACCACCATAAACATGGACTGTCAGGGTGAGCTGTAATTCGAAAACCACATATAAATGATGCAAATGGGTCTTGTTACACATTCTTTACAACTTCTGGCTGAGTTTACATCCCAAGATAATAAAAGTGAGTTCTGTGATGATCTGGGCATCCATATCATAGTGTTCCAAATGGTTCAAATGGCTCTGAGCACTATGGGACTCAACATCTTAGGTCATAAGTCCCCTAGAACTCAGAACTACTTAAACCTAACTAACCTAAGGACATCACACACACCCATGCCCGAGGCAGGATTCGAACCTGCGACCGTAGCAGTCCCGCGGTTCTGGACTGCAGCGCCAGAACCGCTAGACCACCGCGGCCGGCCATAGTGTTCCATTGGCATCATGTTTATTCTGCAAAGTAGCGTAACTGCCATGGGTCATGTGAGCATTTTGGCTTATCAGGTACATCTCATGGTACAACACTTTTTCCCACTGATCATGCTGTGTACCAAGACGACAGGAACCCTGCTCATATAGCTCACGTAAGTCAGCACATGTTTTGTGAACACAAGGATAAACTAACACATCTCTTCTAGCCACCAATATTATTGAGCCTTTGTGGCCGACTTTGGACTAACGGGTGCCTGATGCCTATCCACATCTATCATCGTTGCCTGAGCTAACAACTATTTTGCAGGAAGAATTGGATAAGGCTCCCTGGAATACAATACTGGATCTGTATTAATTTGATCCAAGATGAATAGAAACAGTTTTGAATGGCAACGATTCTACAAATTCATATCCCAATGACAGATTGATTCACACAATTTACAGATTCTTCCCTACAGTGAACCGAAGATATAAAATCTTTGAGGTATCTGCCAACGCCATATACCTTCCAGTGACTGTCCAGAATTACATCATCTCGAGTTGAATACTGTAGACCAAGGCCGACATTTAGTCGTCTTTTGAGGTGAATAAATCATAATACATCTACACCTGAAGCAGGAGAGGTAAGGTATAAACCCTATGTACGCATCCAGCAGCACACCACTTTGCAGCAGAAGCACAACATAATAACGTGATAGACTTTAAAGTTCCTTAAATTGACCGTTTTAAAACCACACAATCATATTTACTCAGTAGAACTTCCTCAGTTCTGTGTAATGTGTGAACTGTACAAGAGGGATCTTTCTCTAGCAAACGTTCTGCTTCTTTGCTTCAGCAACATTTAATGACAATGATGAGATTATAGTCCTCATTGATAACAAGGATGTTACAACAAATTCATGCAAGAGCTCCGTAAAATTAGAAGCAAAATGCTTTAGAGTTCTTATTTCAAGAAATAAGATACAAACTGAATAGAGTTGAGATTGATGTACAAGAAACAGAATCATATCAACCCTTAAAACGTATCAGCTTCGGACTTCAGTGGTTTACAAAATGTGGAATAGTTCATACATCTAGCCGTGGTGGCCGAGCGGTTCTGGCGCTTCAGTACGGAAGCGCACGACTGCTACGGTCGCAGGTTCGAATCCTGCCTCGGGCATGGATGTGTGTGATGTCTTTAGGTTAGTTAGGTTTAAATAGTTCTCAGTCTAGGGGACTGATGACCTCAAATGTTAAGTCCCATAGTTCTCAGAGCCATTTGAACCATTTTTTAGTTCATACATGGACTGATAAGTGACTAAGAGTGCTTTAGCACGTGTATACCACTAAAGATGATGAAGCGTTACTTCAAGAACATAAAAAAGTCATGAAAAATGTGAAGCAAAAACTAATTCCGATGGAAGTGCTACAAATAGTAACTCATACGTTCAGGAACAAAATTATGTTGGAGAAATCACTATGAAAAGTACTTCGTATTTCTGAAACTTATGAGGAGCGTTTAAGATCTCTAAAGGTACTGAATGCTGGTACTCAACTGTCATTAACATTCCATTCATTGGAATTGTTTGAATATCCCATATTGTCGACTACATCCAGACAGACGTGGATTATTAAAACAGTTGTTCAGTGAAAAACACTTTGATTCATTGTACTGGTATTGCAGTCCACGAGGAAAGGAAGCATGAAATGCGCTTCAACTATATGATTAGACAATAGTAAGCTTACCAATAATGCTTAACCATTACGGATATTTTAGAACCGTCGCTGTAAATTGAAAGTAAATAAGTTATACAAAACTGCAACCAGTCACTTTTTTAAATAATTATGGTTTATTCCATGAACCGATTTTCGAACCTTTTCAGGTTCATCTTCAGATGGTTTTAGGAAGTTACATCATTATTGCTAGTATAATTCTGGGTGCTGGTTCTATGACAAAAAGATGGAACACGCTTTAATGTATCGCCGTGGCTATTGCTTAGCTGTGGTCATGGATGTAAATTTAGTTTTTACTTACTGTGACAGTGTAGGCGGCTTTTCTCGGTTAATTTCCATCTGTCCTCCATTTTGATGTCCAGTTGTTATACCACTACATACACTTCCACACAAACTATACACTCTGACAGCGAGACTATTCTCAGATCTCAGCGGAAGCGGGAAACAATATGAGGGCTTCTGTCGAAAAGGTGGACTGCACTTCGCCTCATCCTGGAACAATATCCGCTCTCACATTTCTACACAACTTTGTGAAAGAAGTTGTGAGACCTGTTTGTTCTTCTCTGGCTAGAAGGACAACAAGCTGAGGCGCCTTGCTCCTGGTTCTTCATTTCCTGTGGCCAGTGACCCACCATGGCTCGGGCCACGTCCTGTGCAGACCTTTTGTCGTGCAAAAGCGCTGGCCCAGCTGCCCTTCTCAGAACTGGCACTATTAAACTCCATCTGTTTGCAGGCGTGGCTGCTGCACCAAAAGCAAGCGATTGTCTCCTCTCCATCAAGTTACCACATGCATCTATCTGTGGTTGAATTCAACATTACAGCCACCGTCAATCCTTAACAATATCACTGATCATAAAGCATATGATTATCACTTAGATTGAGTAAATAAAATGGAAGAAAGACGGGTCGAAACGACCTGTATTCTTTCAAACTCATATACTTCATTTTGGGTCTCATTTCTTTATGTAATTCACTCACATCACCTAATTTTACTCAGCTACAGTCCAGTACCTTTGTTTTGCTTTTGCTGATGTTCGTCTCATGTCTTCCTTTTAGGATGCTGTCCAATCCGTTAAATGGTACTGCCTCTGACAGAATCACAGTGTGATCAGTAAACTGCAAATTTTTATTCTTTCTCACTTAACCTGAATTCCTTTTCTAAAGTTTTCCTTGCCTTCCTTCGTACTTCGTTCACTGCACAGGCTAAATAACTTTGGGGTAAGGCAACAACCGTCTCTCACTCACTTCTCAAGCACTGCTTTCCTTTCATGTTCTTCGTCTCTTATAACTGCCGTCTGGTTTCGGTACAAGTTGTAAATAAACTATCACTTCCTCTCTTTTACCCCTACTGCTTTCAAAAACGTGAAGATCGTATTCCAGTCAACAATGGCAAAAGCTTTCTCTAAATGTACAGGCGGTATAGACAGAGGTTTGCCTTCCAATCTATGAGCAGCTATAGGGTCATTATTGCCTCATGTGTTCCAACATTCCTCCGGAACCAAAACCGATCTTCCCCGAGATATGTTCCTAATAGTTTTTCCATTCATCTGTAAATAAGTTGTGTTAGTATACTGCACTCGTGACTAATACTTCATCGTCTGATTGTGTGGTAATATTTCCAGCTGTTAGATCTGATTTCTATGGAACTGGAATTATTACCTTCTTTTTTAAGTCTAAGTGTAATTTTCGTGTCTCATATATCTTGCAAACAAGGTGGATTGATTAGTCATGTCTGGGTCTCCTAAGGAAATCAGCTTTGCTTAAATCCTTCAATGTTCTGTCAAGTTTTTCTCACAGTATCCTATCCTGAGAGAGCTATAGAGAATGAATTGAGATGCATGCTTATCCCAAGGAAATTTAAGGAATTAGCTCCCATTGCCATGACAAAGTGCTCAAAACAGAAAGAGGCTGTGAAATAAAGGACAGTAGACGTACCGGTATGTACACAATTTGCATCATCACAAAATTTCCCCAACTGATGCCGCATCACATCTAAAGCATTTCACAATGATATCTCACAGTAACAACATAATTACAGACACTCAAGGCTTCTACGGTAATGTGGACCATTTGTAATTATACATATTGCCTTCATCACATTCACAAATTTTGGACTTATTACCACAACAGTCTCTACAAACAATGAAACACTGAAACCATTCGGAGATACTAAGTGTGCCAAGACACAACAGATTGTATTATTGTTAATTCGCAATTAGCATGGAACATTCTAGGATGATCCCAAGATAGCTTATGAAGATAAGCTGACTTTTCCTTCGAATATCTGACTATACAGACACAACTCTCTATGTGGAAGATAGTGAGAAGACTTTGTGGATACATATTATTTACAAGAACGTTGTAATTTCGACCTCTAAGCCGGCCGTTGTGGCCGAGCGGCTCTAGGCGCTTCAGTCTGGAACCACGCGACCTCTACGGTCGCAGGTTCGATTCCTGCCTCGGGAATGGATGTGTGTGATGTCCTTCGGTTAGTTAGGGTTAAGTTGTTCTAAGTTCTAGGAGACTGATGACCTCAAAAGTTAAGTCCCATAGTGCTCAGAGCTATTTGAACGATTTGGACCTCTAATAATACGGGTGATTATCCCCCAGCGGCTTAAAGAGGAGTATGGTGACGAAGGAAGCAGTGTTATGTTTGCTTCAGATAATTTAATCTGGGTGACCAGTAAATGGTGATTTTTTTTGTTAAAAAAAAGCAATGTATTTTTATTGTGACTTTCATAATTCAAAGTCACCACCTCTTTAGACACGCAGGTTTCAACTTGCTCTACAGACAGGTTTGAGCAAGCTCTAACTTGTCCACCATCTACCTCCTGTACTGCCCAGTTTTAGCCTGGCTGCCCATGCTCCTCCCCCTCTAACGAGTATTAACTTGTCCATTCCATTCCGTCCCACCAGTCTTGATCGACTGGTTTGGAAAATTTCCAATGTATATGAAAGTATTTACACATTTTTTCATGAAATTTCATCCAGATATCTTACCTATGATGTACGTCTAGTACGGGAGGCAGAATTTTACACACATGTTCTATATGTCTACGCAACTGGCAACGATTGTGTGCCAGCTGCTGACATGGACCAATATGTGTAGCATTATGCGCAAAATCCCATGCAATTACTTTGTGTAGTGAGTTACACTTCTTATCTAAAAATTGCACTTGCTTCGTACCGAAGCCGAATAGTTCCTTTTATACTGAGTAGTTTCAAGCCAGAAAGGGCTTCAAATAATGTGTGATGCGGTTGACGTCTGTGACGGTGCTTCTTTAATCATAGCTGTGCCACCTCTTGGCCGTTTCCATCTGCTTGGTTGTTCACAAACATCATCTCGGCTTGTTCTCGACATGAATACAGGACCATTCTGTTGCTTACAGTACGCTACGTCAATCACACAGCTTGCAGCACAAAAGGAATAAACGGCACGAGGTCAGAGGAATTGTCATTCGCCAACGCCATCTACTGTGGCAACGATGCATTTTCGGACACAATTTCATTGGATCTTTTTTCCTCCATTTCCTATCAGGAATCCGTCCCTGCAGTTCGTTGGTGTCATTAATGTTCACCCTGTATCGGACACTGACAAAAGTTGTAGTATAGTATACACTCGAACATTTCATACTTGCATACAGTATATACAGCTCACAGGTAGTGCACCTTTCAGTCAGACATACATCCCTAGTACACACACACACACACACACACACATATATATATATATATATATATATATATATATATATATATATATATACTTTATGCCAACATCAAGAAAATGCAGATTTCGTTGATTTTTCTTAACTTTTAATAACAACTCATTTTTTAATGTCTAAGTAGATTTCATAATCCGAAAATATTGAAGAAGACAGTCATTGGGAAAAGGTGCGTCTTGAACTTCACATCAATTACGCTTCCATTTAAGGATTAAGTCTAACTGAAAAAGATTAAAGCACTTAAGGAATCTAATAGAAGCATTCACTAAAAACAATAAACATTTTCTTCAAAATTTTAAGATATACTGTACATGAATAGAGCGAAATATTTACAAAAGTTGAGCATAAAGTTGGTATTGCTATAATTAATGTGGCAGACCATCTACATCTACATTTATACTCCGCAAGCCACCCAACGGTGTGTGGCGGAGGGCACTTTACGTGCCACTGTCATTACCTCCTTTTCCTGTTCCAGTCGCGTATGGTTCCCGGGGAGAACGACTGTCTGAAAGCCTCCGTGCCCGCTCTAATCTCTCTAATTTTACATTCTTGATCTCCTTGGGAGGTATAAGTAGGGGGAAGCAATATATTCGATACCTCATCCAGAAACGCACCCTCTCGAAACCTGGCGAGCAAGCTATACCGCGATTCAGAGCGCCTCTCTTGCAGAGTCTGCCACTTGAGTTTGTTAAAAATCTCCGTAACGTTACCACGGTTACCAAATAACCCTGTGACGAAACGCGCCGCTCTTCTTTGGATCTTCTCTATCTCCTCCGTCAACCCGATCTGGTACGGATCCCACACTGATGAGCAATACTCAAGTATAGGTCGAACGAGTGTTTTGTAAGCCACCTCCTTTGTTGATGGACTACATTTTCTAAGGACTCTCCCAATGAATCTCAACCTGGTACCCGCCTTACCAACAATTAATTTTATATGATCATTCCACTTCAAATCGTTCCGCACGCATACTCCCAGATATTTTACAGAAGTAACTGCTACCAGTGTTTGTTCCGCTATCATATAATCATACAATAAAGGATCCTTCTTTCTATGTATTCGCAATACATTACATTTGTCTATGTTAAGGGTCAGTTGCCACTCCCTGCACCAAGTGCCTATCCGTTGCAGATCTTCCTGCATTTCGCTACAATTTTCTAATGCTGCAACTTCTCTGTATACTACGGCATCATCCGCGAAAAGCCGCATGGAACTTCCGAAACTATCTACTAGGTCATTTATATATATTGTGAAAGCAATGGTCCCATAACACTCCCCTGTGGCACGCCAGAGGTTACTTTAACGTCTGTAGACGTCTCTCCGTTGATAACAACATGCTGTGTTCTGTTTGCTAAAACCTCTTCAATCCAGCCACACAGCTGGTCTGATATTCCGTAGGCTCTTACTTTGTTTATCAGGCGACAGTGCGGAACTGTATCGAACGCCTTCCGGAAGTCAAGAAAAATAGCATCTACCTGGGAGCCTGTATCTAATATTTTCTGGGTCTCATGAACAAATAGAACTAGTTGGGTCTCACACGATCGCTGTTTCCGGAATCCATGTTGATTCCTACATAGTAGATTCTGAGTTTCCAAAAACGACATGATACTCGAGCAAAAAACATGTTCTAAAATTCTACAACAGATCTACGTCAGAGATATAGGTCTATAGTTTTGCGCATCTGCTCGACGGCCCTTCATGAAGACTGGGACTACCTGTGCTCTTTTCCAATCATTTGTAACCTTCCGTTCCTCTAGAGACTTGCGGTACACGGCTGTTAGAAGGGGGGCAAGTTCTTTCGCGTACTCTGTGTAGAATCGAACTGGTATCCCGTCAGGTCCAGTGGACTTTCCTCTGTTGAGTGATTCCAGTTGCTTTTCTATTCCTTGGACACTTATTTCGATGTCAGCCATTTTTTCGTTTGTGCGAGGATTTAGAGAAGGAACTGCAGTGCGGTCTTCCTCTGTGAAACAGCTTTGGAAAAAGGTGTTTAGTATTTCAGCTTTACGCTTGTCATCCTCTGTTTCAATGCCATCATCATTCCGGAGTGTCTGGACATGCTGTTTCGAGCCACTTACTGGTTTAACATAAGACCAGAACCTCCTATGATTTTCTGTCAAGTCGGTACCTAGTATTTTACTTTCGAATTCACTGAATGCTTCACGCATAGCCCTCCTTACGCTAACTTTGACATCGTTTAGCTTTTGTTTGTCTGAGAGGTTTTGGCTGCGTTTAAACTTGGAGTGAAGCTCTCTTTGCTTTCGCAGTAGTTTCCTAACTTTGTTGTTGAACCACGGTGGGTTTTTCCCGTCCCTCACAGTTTTACTCGGCACGTACCTGTCTAAAACGCATTTTACGATTGCCTTGAACTTTTCCATAAACAGTCAACATTGTCAGTGTCGGAACAGAAATTTTCGTTTTGATCTGTTAGGTAGTCTGAAATCTGCCTTCTATTACTCTTGCTAAACAGATAAACCTTCCTCCCTTTTTTTATATTCCTATTAACTTCCATATTCAGGGATGCTGCAACGGCCTTATGATCACTGATTCCCTGTTCTGCACATACAGAGTCGAAAAGTTCGGGTCACTTTGTTATCAGTAGGTCCAAGATGTTATCTCCACGAGTCGGCTCTCTGTTTAATTGCTCAAGGTAATTTTCGGATAGTGCACTCAGTATAATGTCATTCTATGCTCTGTCCCTACCACCCGTCCTAAACATCTGAGTGTCCCAGTCTATATCTGGTAAACTGAAATCTCCACCTAAGACTATAACATGCTGAGAAAATGTATGTGAAATGTATTCCAAATTTTCTCTCAGTTGTTCTGCCACTAATTCTGCTGAGTCGGGGGGTCGGTAAAAGGAGCCAATTATTAACATAGCTCTGTTGTTGAGTGTGGAGCACCGCCGACATCACCATAAAGGCATTCCAGGTAATCGTCAACCATGATAGCCACACGAAGCAACACGCTGCGCAACCTTATCCTACCTTTGGGTGGCACATGTCACTGCACAGTAGGCGTAGATTTTAGACCTAAGATGCACAAACTCCTCCATCAGCGACCCATTTGCCTCGTCTTTGATTAGACCAATAACTGTGTTGTTTGCAGGGGTTACGCCATAATGATAGTCAGCTATGTATCTAGAGATGTCGAATGTACCAATGTGACACCTTACTATCTCATATGGATCATAACCCCAACAATGAAGCTGACCGTATCCATGACAAGTAACTGTGGGACTGCAAAAGAATTTTTGCAAACGCGTAGTGGAACTGTTATGTATGGAGTTCGGTTGGATACCATATCCATATACTAAAATAAACAGATTTCGTGAACTCTACTAAACCGTTAGCCATGTCCAGGGCAAAGAAATCTTTATTGAAGATTGTGGCCTGTTTAAAATTTGGCCTGGCGACATATGTCTTTACACCATATCGCCCATACCGTTTCGTTGTCAAATGAAATTTGCTGTTGTTTCTAACATTCCGCATTATTTAGCCGAAAACTGTGTTTTCATAATTTTATGAAGATCTTTTTCAAAAAGCCATGTAGTGGAAGCATTTCTTCAACTAGAGTGACTGGTGGAATTTAATGGAACAGGTGACTCTAATTAGTTCCGTATTCCAACAGTGATACTGCTGGAGGTTTCTATAAGGCATTCTATATCTGTTTGTATCCTCCAGTGTCGTAATCAGCTTGGAGAGGGAAACTCTTCACGAAACTCTGTGCTCCAGACATAGCAGCAAATTGCTGTGTGCGTCATGGAAACTGTGAGGGCGTGCTGGAAAGCCCCTCAGGAGCAATACGCTACTGTCTTCTGCTGTTGCCCCATTCAGAGATAGCTATGTCATTACCAGGCATGCCTAAAAACAATACGTTGGAACAGCATTGTGTGCATGTACAAACTGTTATTGTAGAAAGACTTACGAATTCCTCCACAATCTGAGTCCTGCCCTGGGAACTTATAGTTAAGAATGGCGTCATACACTGTGTTGGAAAAATATTGCTCATCTCATTAGTTTTATGAAATTTGCTATGGCCCTGACCTATTCTGACATGACTACGTCATTATCAAGCGCGCCTGAAAACATGAAAATCAACGGCAGGCATTATATGTATATGTGAATTACTATTGTTCTAGAAACACTTTTATAAATTGCCAGTTATGTATTCGTTATTCTACAATTGTAGTCCTTCTTACCTCGTCGTACTATGTCCTCCAAATACGTAGAGAGAGCCATGTTACATATATCATCATCCGAAGTCATTGGACTGGGCTTAGTTATAATGGGTGTAATGCTGTAACGCATTTTCGTAAGACCTACGTCGTCCAAAATACCCGGGGGAAAAACATAACGACTACATTGTAAAATTATTATTTTCAACATACACTCCTGGAAATTGAAATAAGAACACCGTGAATTCATTGTCCCAGGAAGGGGAAACTTTATTGACACATTCCTGGGGTCAGATACATCACATGATCACACTGACAGAACCACAGGCACATAGACACAGGCAACAGAGCATGCACAATGTCGGCTCTAGTACAGTGTATATCCACCTTTCGCAGCAATGCAGGCTGCTATTCTCCCATGGAGACGATCGTAGAGATGCTGGATGTAGTCCTGTGGAACGGCTTGCCATGCCATTTCCACCTGGCGCCTCAGTTGGACCAGCGTTCGTGCTGGACGTGCAGACCGCGTGAGACGACGCTTCATCCAGCCCCAAACATGCTCAATGGGGGATAGATCCGGAGATCTTGCTGGACACGGTAGTTGACTTACACCTTCTAGAGCACGTTGGGTGGCACGGGATACATTCGGACGTGCATTGTCCTGTTGGAACAGCAAGTTCCCTTGCCGGTCTAGGAATGGTAGAACGATGGGTTCGATGACGGTTTGGATGTACCGTGCACTATTCAGTGTCCCCTCGACGATCACCAGTGGTGTACGGCAAGTGTAGGAGATCGCTCCCCACACCATGATGCCGGGTGTTGGCCCTGTGTGCCTCGGTCGTATGCAGTCCTGATTGTGGCGCTCACCTGCACGGCGCCAAACACGCATACGACCATCATTGGCACCAAGGCAGAAGCGACTCTCATCGCTGAAGACGACACGTCTCCATTAGTCCCTCCATTCACGCCTGTCGCGACACCACTGGAGGCGGGCTGCACGATGTTGGGGCGTGAGCGGAAGACGGCCTAACGGTGTGCGGGACCGTAGCCCAGCTTCATGGAGACGGTTTCGAATGGTCCTCGCCGATACCCCAGGAGCAACAGTGTCCCTAATTTGCTGGGAAGTGGCGGTGCGGTCCCCTACGGCACTGCGTAGGATCCTACGGTCTTGGCATGCATCCGTGTGTCGCTGTGGTCTGGTCCCAGGTCGACGGGCACGTGCACCTTCCGCCGACCACTGGCGACAACATCGATGTACTGTGGAGACCTCACGCCCCACGTGTTGAGCAATTCGGCGGTACGTCCACCCGGCCTCCCGCATGCCCACTATACGCCCTCACTCAAAGTCCGTCAACTGCACATACGGTTCACGTCCACGCTGTCGCGGTATGCTACCAGTGTTAAAGACTGCGATGGAGCTCCATATGCCACGGCAAACTGGCTGACACTGACGGCGGCGGTGCACAAATGCTGCGCAGCTAGCGCCATTCGACGGCCAACACCGCGGTTCCTGGTGTGTCCGCTGTGCCGTGCGTGTGATCATTGCTTGTACAGCCCTCTTGCAGTGTCCGGAGAAAGTATGGTGGGTCTGACACACCGGTGTCAATGTGTTCTTTTTTCCATTTCCAGGAGTGTATATTCAAGGACTTGGAAGAAAAGTTGAAGTGATTGGACAGCGTCTTTACAGGAGAATATGAAAAGATTAGGAAATGAGGCACTACAACCTGTAGACAAGTTTTGTACTTGGGCAGTAAAAAATTAATGTTTGTCAAAGTAGAGAGGATACAAAATACAGATTGTCAATGACACGAAAAGTGTTTCTGAAGAAGAGAAATTTGTTAACACCGAATACAGATTTAAGTGGTAGGAAGACTTTTCTAAAGGTATTTATTTGGAGCGTAGTCTTGATGAAAGTCAAATGTGGATGATAAACAGTTTAGACAAGAAGACAATAAAAACTTTTGAAATGTGATGCTACAGAATAATGCTGAACACTAAACAGGTAGATCATTTAATTCATGTGGAGTTACTGAACAGAATTGGGGAGAAAAGAAATTTGAGGCAAAACTTCACTAAAGGATGTGATCGGTTGATAGGATACCTACTGATACATCAACAGATCATCAGTTTTGTACTGGATGGAAGTGTCTGGGATAGAAGTAATAGTGGGAGACAAAGAGATAAATACAGTGAGTAGGTTCTTAAGGATGTAGGTTGCAGTAGTTATTCGGAAATGAAGAGCATCGTGCAGATTAGTGTAGCATAGAGAACTGTATCACACCAGTCTTTGGACTGAAGACCACAACAGAAGCAGCATACAGGGTCTATTTTTTTCAAGCTATGATCGGCCGCGAAATTAAAACCACAGCGAAACTCCGATGAAGGTTTAAGTAAATGTGTTGTGTATCGTCTCTAGTACGCCAGGCTACTGCGTCACGTTGCACTTTCGAGTTCTGGGTTCCCAGTTAGCATGTAAATAAAGGTGCCCAGAAAGATAGTGTCTCCTGGCAAGTGCGACGTGCCTGCCGAGGGGCTTCGTCTGACGTCATGCAGCCCACTGCTATGCATTTCGTTCTTCATGACACTTCTCGGCTACACACTGCAGGTGCAGACAATGAGGGTATTGGAAAGTCGGTACCGTACTACAACAAATGTTGCGGTAACTGTAGAGAAGTAGCTAGAAGGTATAGCTAAATTTTGCATCTAAAACGTTTCTGGGTTTCACTGCGGTTTCCATTTCGCGACTGATCGGCGGTTGAAAAAAACATAACCCTCGTATAAGGAATGGTGCTTACAATGTTGTTGGTTGTTTTCGGGAAGCAGACCAGACAGCGTGGTCATCGGTCTCATTGGATTAGGGAAGGATGGGGAAGGAAGTCGGCCGTGCCCTTTCAGAGGAACCATCCCGGCATTTGCCTGGAGTGATTTACGGAAATCACGGAAAACCTAAATCAGGATGGTCGGACGCGGGATTGAACCGTCGTCCTCCCGAATGCGAGTCCAGTGTCTAACCACTGCGCCACCTCGCTCGGTGGGTGGTGCTTACAAGAACAATCTTCATTGCTCGTGGGGGCGGTTCGGCAATCCAAACCAGCCACCTGCCTCCGGAGAGCCTATAAAGTTCACTAGGATGCTTAACGTGTCATCACACATTAGTGGTGATAGTATGCTTTCACGTGACATTATTCATTAGATAACATCCACACACAAACAACACATGCACTTAAAAAGTTGTAGATACGTACTTGCTATGTCGTCATGCAGATGGGGACGTTCATGGCTCTCATTATTATCTTCAGAACGGCCTTTACATGTAGAATCATGGCTGTTTGCCAGATAAATACTGAAATGAAATCAACCGATGCTGGCGCATCCTATATACAGGGTGTCCCATTTATCTTGACCACCCTAAATAACTGTTTGTCTAGATGCAAATTACAAAATGTTTGAAGCAAATGTTCTTTATCGGTCAGGGGGACATCAATCAGCATGATTACCTTCGTTGTAGCTTTGTTTTTTACAAATATGTGAACAGCGGTATGACTCTTTTAAATGGCACCCTGTATTTTCTATTCTTCTCCTAAAGACCTATCCAAAAATGTATCGCAGTGTACCATTCAACGAAATACAACGTAATTAATTACATAACACAACAGTGACGTTGTCGCTCCCAGCGCTCAGTGCAGTTACTCAGGGTAATGGAACACGTCCACGTGCTGAAGTTGACAGAAGACAAATGTAAACATAAGCAGAATTCACACCCGTCATACCGTCAACCATCGTCAGTTGAAGAGTTGTATGAGTAGAATGTACACCAAAGAAGAGAAGGTAGAAATGCTACTCATCTATGGGAATGTAAGTTAGCAGAACAGTAATTGCAATACCGTTTTCTTATGTACGGGTACATTTAGTACAGTAGTTTAGTCCTTTTAAATACTGTTATGCAGAGTAGGCATACAGTAAAAGCTGTCCATCCTGCAAACTGCATCGACATAACGTTTCTATTATTGTTGTTGTTGTTGTTGAAGTTAGGCGAAACGTTGCGCAGACAGCGGAACTGTACAGAGAGCGATATCCTGACGAGAACCCACCTTCCCGACGGATGTTTTCTCGTTTTTTGCGACGCTGCAGGAAACGGGAAGTGTCAACCCAGGGCAATGCAATCTTCGTAGCACTCGCACAGACGAAGCTGCCGAAGTTACTGTTCTCGCTTCAGTTGCTATGAATCCACATGTGGGCACACGACAGCTAGAACACGCGACTGACATATCTAAAACGAGTGTACATAGTAATCTTGCCCGTCACCGATTCCATCCTTACCATGTACACCTACATCAAGAATTGCAAGGGAATGATTTACAGAATCATGCACAGTTCTGTCAGTGGGCACAGCAGCAAATCATCGCCAACCCGAACTTCTTCTCTAATGTTCTATTTACCGATGAATGTTCCTTCTCAAACAAAGGACACGTAAATACAAGGAACATCCATTATTGGTCCAGCGACAACCCACGATGGCTTAGACAGCTGTAACGCTAGCATCAATGGAGATTTAACGTCTGGTGTGGGATGCTTGGTACTACAATTATTGGCCCTTATTTCATCAGTGGTAGTCTGAACGGCACAATGTAACCTCCTCAGACGACTTCTTCCTCCTCTTCTGGATGAAGTGCCGCTAAGAACGAGAATTCTTATGTAGTATCACGATGGATATCCAGCACATAATGCCTTGCGTGCACGTCACGTTCTGAAGCGAAGGCTTCTTGCCATATGGATTGGTTGAGGAGGATAAACAGTTACTTGGCCTGCTAGGTCTCCCGATATAAATCCTCTGCACTTTTTTCTTTGGAGATGCATTAAATACGTTGTCTATCGCGATATTCCAACAACTATAGAGGACATGCAGGAACGTATCGTGCTTGCTTGTAATTCTCTTCAGCAGGCAACACTGGAAGCAGTAAATAATTCCTTCATTCACGAGTGCACCAGTGTATCGGTGTCAAGGATCACCACTCTGAGCACATTTGAATGTTCTGCTCCTGGGCAATGGTACAGGAGAGTCAAAGTCAATTTTGTGTTACGTTTTTACTTGGATTTCATTTGTTTTCTGAGAACTCCAGCAAGTGGACGAGTTTGTAAACATGGGCTCGAAGTCATTGTTGTGTTATGTAATTAACAACGTTGTGTTTCAGTGAATAGTACAATGTGATACACTTTTGAATAGGTCTTTCGGAGAGGAAATGAATTACCGAATAAAAAATGCATGGTGCCATTTAAAAAAGTCATACCGCTGTTGATATCTTTGCAAAAAACTAAGCTACAACGAAAGCACTCATGCTGATTGATGTCCCCCTGACGGCTAAAGAAAATTTTCTTGAAATATTTTGTAATTTAGGGTGGCCAATATAAATGGGAAACCCTGTATAGTCCCTGGGGAGTGAAGCAGATGGAGTGACAGGACGAATGTGCAGCTACCATGTGTGTTTGTGTGGGCCAAAAATCCATCTATCTAGTCAATAGGATAATATCCCACCATTTTTCCAGCCAATAGAAGAAGAGACCTAAAGGAGCTGGGGGAGGATACTGATCCACCTGTTTTTGAGACTTCTGAGATGGGATAGAAATCTTGAATACTGCCACTGTCTGGGTGTTAGATAAACACATTATACCGTCTACTTATTCAGGTGTACTGCACTTGTGTGAGTGTGTCTTAATGTACTGAATGCAGCCAATGTCTGGAGGTTAGACAGAGACTTTGTAGTGTGTATTTCTTTAGGTGCACTACACGCATGTAGTGGTTTCGTAATGTACACTCTGTGATCAAAAGTATCCGGACACCCTCAAAACATTCGTTTTTCATTTTAGGTGCATTGTGCTGCCACCTGCTGCCAGGTACTCCACATCAGCGACCTCAGTACTTATTAGACATTGTGAGAGAGCAGAATGGGACGCTCCGTGGAACTCACGAAATTCGAACGTGGTCAGGTGATTGGATGTCACTTGTGTCATGCGTCTGTATTCGAAATTACCAAACTCTTAAAGATCCCTAGGTCCACTGTTTCCGATGTGATAGTGAAGTGGAAACGTGAAGGGAGACGTACAACACAAAAGCGTGCAGGCCGACCTCGTCTGTTGATTGACAGAGACAGCCGACAGTTGAAGGAGGTCGTAAAGTGTAATAGGCAGACATCTGTCGAGACCATCAGACAGAAATTCCAAACTGGATCAACATCTACTGCAAGTACTATGACAGTTAGGTCGGACGTGAGAAAACTTCGATTTCATGGTCGAGCGGCTGCTCATAAGCCACACATCACGCCGGTAAATGCCAAACGACACCTCGCTTGGTGTAAGGAGCGTAAACGTTGGACGATTGAACAGCGTGAAAACGTTGTGTGGATTGACAAATCACGGTACACAATGTGGTGATCCAATGGCAGGGCGTAGGTATGGCGAGTGCCCGGTGAACGTCATCTGCCAGCGTGAGTAATATTCGGAGGTGGTGGTGTTATGGTGTGGTCGTGTTTTTCGTGGAAGAGGCTTGCACCCCTTGTTGCTTTGCGTGTAACTATCTCAGTACAGGCCTAGATTTATGATCTAAGCACCTTATTACTTCGCACTGTTGAAGAACAATTTGGGGATGGCGATTGCATCTTTCAACACGATCCAGCACTTGTTCATAATGCACGGCCTGTGGCGGAATGGTTACTCGACAACATCCCTGTAATGGACTGGCCTGCACAGAGTCGTGACCTGAATCCTATGGAACACCTTTCTGATGTTTTGGAATGCCGTCTCCGTGCCAGACTTCAGCGACCGACATCGATACCTCCCCTCAGTGTAGCACTCCGTGAAGAATGGGCTGCCATTCCCGAAGAAACCTTCCACCACCTGATGGAACGTACGCCTGCGAGAGTGGAAGTTATCATCAAGGCTAAGCGTGGGCCAACACCATACTGAATTCCAGCATTAGCGATGGAGGGCGCCACGAACTTATAAGTCATTTTCAGCTAGTTGTCAGGATATTTTTGATGACATATTGCATCATATGCAGCAACTGTGTAGAGGTCAGATAGATATACGATATCATATCTGCATCCAGGTGCACTACAGTTGTGGGAGGGTCCCTTATTGTATTGAATGAATCAACTACCTGGAGGACAGACAGGCACAATGTAATGTTTAATTATTCAGTTGGTTGAGCCGCACTGCAGTGGGCAGGTGTGTATGATGAATGGTTTGATGCAGGATGACTGATAGGTAAGTGAGTGTCAGTGGGGTTACAAAGCTTCAGTACAGCAGGCTGCAGCAGGGATGGAGCACACAACTTTATTTCTGTGCTCACTGCACGTGTCAGAAGCGGGTAGAACTCTTTAGACGAGTAACAACTTGCCGTAGAATGAAGTTGCTCTTTGCCATGTATTGCATGTGTGCTGATAGTTTCACAGAGCATAAATGTCTATGGAAACAGGGCTGGCAGGGACAGCAGGCAACTTTATGCATTGTGGGCGTGGCACGGCACAATGCGCTCTCGTCCCTGTCCAGTGTGTTTTGTCTGTGTCTTTCTCTGCAGACTAAGGGCGCGAGATATACACGTTCGCTTAATGGTTTAAAACGTAAAACAAATAAACATCTAGTTCCGATAATGTTGTAAGGTGCGAGTACAAGTTTCTTACAGTGGCTACGTTTTCTTAAAAGTTTCTGCCTCATGATTAATAAAGCTAAATGTTATTCTAAGTTAGTAATTGTTTCATCAATCAAACTCTCTTTCATCTTTTGAATTTTCCCCCATTTTTAGAGTGGGTTATTTCCGCTATAGAGTCAAACAGGCAGATTCATAGCATGCTTTACTTATCCACTATCTGGGCAACAATTTTTTGGTTGTGTCGGCCATATTGGGTGATAAATTACATTGATTAAGGTAGGGCTCCCTTGCAAAGACATCTATCAGCCATATTAGTTCATAAATTAGATCTTATATAAACACAGGATAACAGTACAAGCAGCCTACTTGGAGAGGTGCGAAGGGATGGTGGAGAGGGGAGAGGGAGTGGATGGAAAGTAACGACGATAGCAGAAGTTTGTTTACTTAAGGCCTTAAGTCACTGCGCACACTTTCTTTACTATAGCAAACCATGACGCCTCCAACAACACTGTTCGTCTCTAGGCAGAAGATAGTTTGTTAGTGTAGGAAATACATTCTGTATATGTGTCTTTCACCATATTTGAACTCTTTATTTCAATATCCCTCTAGATCACACTTGTTACATGCTCCTGCATATGACTCTCATCAGACGTAAGCGCATAGTCTCAAATCATGTCAGTAGCTTCTGAGTCCCAAACGAGTTACATCATTCTTAATTTGTCGTAACCCAGATTCACGTTTGTGTGGCCCAGCAGTTTTTTTTTTTTTTATTTTAACCAGAAGATCTAGCTTTTGTAAGAAGTCTGTACAAGTGAGTGCATTACGTTAAACTGAAAGCCACTGCTGAAAGTGACGTCCGTCGTGTGTGAGAATTTACTAGGCAGTTCTCCATTGTGCTGATCCCATGCCCCTCCATACCGCATCCGATGATACAATTGGCAGAGGATGACACGGTGTTCGGTTGGATCCGATTAGTCCATCTAGGGCCAGAACGCGGAACTTAACCTTTACCTTACCTACCGCTAGCTTTCATTAGAGTGCTTCTGTATCTTCTTTCCTTTCAGTTTCATACTCAACTGAAACAAATCTAACAAGACACATTTCCTACTCATCTGAATGTAGTACGTTCTAATGTCAGTTTACCAGTTATTGTTTGGAAGATTTAGACGTTTGCTGCTCAGGAATATAGGATCGAGAGAATTCGTGGTAAGAGCACTAGCGAAAAATTATATACATAAGTATCCGAAAGTGGCAGATTCGTCATGGAAACTAAATGGTCTGGCCTCTCCCAATTTAAGAAGTGTTGATCTGCGACTACGACACGGACCTTTTCTAAACGATTAGTGATAGTGCAAAAATGGTAAAGGAGAGTAAAGTAACCTATCGGAGAAAATATGGTGACAGTCTAAGTGGTTAGTCATTTCTAAGCACCCAGTTCAGATGCAGAAAGCGGTACGGATGCATCATGTAAGCTTAAAATCGATTATTTCACACACTCTGGGTAGACATGCACCGTCCAAAATAGTGAGGTATGACAAAAATCAGCAGTAGCTTAGTAACAGTATGAACAAGCAGTGCAAAATTGAGCGAAATGTGTACCATAGGCTAAAGGAACTCAAAAGATTGCTGATAAGTCAAACTTAAACGAACTCAAAGCGATCGTCATTCGACAATCCTTCTACAAATTTCAAAGCATAATTGTTCAAATGTCTCTGAGCACTATGGGGCTTAACAACTTAGGTCATCAGTCCCCTAGAACTTAGAACTACTTGAACCTAACTAACCTCAGGACATCACACACATCAATGCCCGAAGCAGGATTCGAGCCTGCGACCGTAGCGGTCGCGCGGTTCCAGACTGAATCGCCTAGAACAGCTCGGCCACAGCGGCCGGCAGCATAATTGTGTTTACAGAGTTTTCAATGACTGCAATAAGGACTTGTTGTTTTGTGGTGCCAGTCAGAGCAAGACACAAGAAACAGGAAGATGGAGGCTGAAGACCTGAATTTTATTTTTTGCTATTTTCACGTTCAATGATGTGCTGTAGTAGTTCTGGTAGGGCATGGCATGGATGCGAAGGTGGTAGATAATAAAACTTTTAGTCTATATCACTGAAAAACAATCATGTCAATGAATTGTCTTCTACCGAGTGTTCTGCCGCGCTATTGTTTCCAATTTACGCATTTTACGGCCCAGGCGTCTGCTTCAGGTGCTGCGAGTTTTGCTGTTACCTGTATTGTCTACGTGGACTGCAGACAGACTCTTTGTCGAAATATGGCGCATAAAATTGAAACATCTCGGCAGAAAACGTGTAAGCACACAGTAAATCAATCGCTCCAAAAAAACCTGAGATATCAAGCCAAATCAATGTATGAAGCGAGTTACCCGTACCCGATAGATTCCCTTACACTTAAAATTTAATATGCGGCTGATCTGTTTCTACGTCGAGACGCTGTTTATCGTAAATCAGTCCACCGGTAACGCAGCCCGTGTTATTGGAAGAAGCCCAAATTGCTGGCGTTTCCAAGAAGTGTAATAATTTGGCTCCCCACTTCCGTATAGATTTAATTTAACCTTGAGACTGACCTTTGTGTTTACGATGCTAGTAGCTGAAACCTCTCGTGAAATAGTGTAACAATTTTTTTAAAAAATCGTTAAGCCATTAAGACAGTATTTTTCGCTGTGAAATTTTACCCACAATGCTCGGATTTTATAATTTCTTTGAATCGAATCTGCTCAGATGCTATCAACTTGTATTTGAAGAACAATTACAGTGTAAAACCTAGGTTGCTGGTTTTATTAAGTAGATCCAGAAGGCTCCACTTGAAGGCGGTCAGGTGAACGCCATCCTTCCTGACTGTAGTAAGGCTTTACTGTAGTTATACACCAAAAGTTAATCGGCAAAGAACACTATTATAGATTATCTGCCCTGTCATGCAAGTAGAGCGAGGTTAGGCTGAAGGATTGAAGTTAATGTGTTGTTCTGGATACTAACTTATCCTCAGAAACAAACTAAATATCGAGATCGCCTTTGAAATAATGCATTATGGACACTGTTAAACACAACGTACCTAAATTAGGCCAACGGTAGTGTTATCATCAGTGTAACATGGTTCATTGACAATGCAGTTTCGTTGTAGAGTGACACGCCACGTGAAAAGTCTTGCGATATTCAAGATGATTTGTAGAGTATTAGTGTTTCGTGCGTCTAGTTGCAACTGTCTTTGAACTTAAGTAAAGACAAAGTAGAAACATGCGTGAATGAAAGTCTCCGTGCTGTCTTAATACACCGCATAACTACCATGAAACTGCCTCAATGTGTTCGTTGGAAACGCCATAAAGTGGAAAAACAGCGTTAATATTAGAGGTATAGTGGTTAATGTATTTGCCATATACCGAGCGAGGCGGCGCAGTGGTTAGCACACTGGACTCGCATTCGGGAGGACGACGGTTCAATCCCGCGTCCGGCCATCCTGATTTAGGTTTTCCGTGATTTCCCTAAATCGCTCCAGGCAAATGCCGGGATGGTTCCTTCGAAAGGGCACGGCCGACTTCTTTCCCCGTCCTTCCCTAATCCGATGAGATCGATGACCTCGCTGTCTGGTCTCCTCCCCCGCAACCAACCAACCAACCATGTATTTGCCATATTCGTTATGATGGTTTTCAGAAGTTACCAATTTTGTGATGGGGATATAGTTTAGAATATATTAGCGCAGGTAATTCTTGTCTGTTTGGCACCAATATTAATATTCATCGTCTGAAGGATTGTTAAAAATTCGTAGAAAAATTTTGTGATTCATTATCTGGTTATATGGCAATGAACGAGTCATGGAGGGACTCAAAGTTAATCCTAATTGGACAACATGCAACGAAGAATCTACATAATCACAAAGAACAGGAAAGTTGGGATATAAGAGTTTATCGCCAGAGACAGCGTACTTCATCCGTAAGAGAAGGCGAAGGTGGAGAATCCACTGTACCCTTACTTAACGAACACACATAGCGTTCACATGACGGTATACCCTACTCCATCTGCAAGCAAATCGCTGCATATTGTTGAGATAATACCTTGAGATACCCGGTCGAACGCTAATAATAAGCTCAAATATATTTTATTCTTAACGCGTTCTTTGGTCAATTTCACATGCACTTGCACGAGGTGCTACTAGAAGAGACATCGTTACAGTGGTAGTATAACCATCACTTGCTTCGCCTCTCACTATTTTGTTTTGCGACGTTTTACAGACGAGGGGGATGTGTGTGGTTTAAAAGAAAATATATTAAACACTTCTGATATTAAAGATAAGTGGAGTGGATACAGGAAAATAAATTTACGCAGTCAGAAGTATAGGAAAACAGTACATTACTTAGGGTGAATATTACCCGACTCCACAGCCATTGTCGGTTAACGCACAGTTTTGTGGATTGTGTGACCTGGAGATAATAGATTTCTAAACCTCAGATGGATAATATCTTAGCCAACTCCATTTCGCTGGCAGAAGTGGGACGATTGGCGGTGTGTAATTTCTTCTCTGCAGATTGCGTGCCTTCGTTCTTGGCTTAGCCCTGAATATCTCTGCATCACCACAATGTCGATGAACTTTGCACATAAGACTACTGATGGCCATTATTGCGCTGCGATGTGGACGTTTTCTTCGGTGGGCTTGTTGATAAAACTCGAGAGGGAGTAGGTTCTGTTCGAATACCTGGTTTCGTTCGCTCCTTTACTTTAATTTCGCACTCATTCACATTAACGAAAATGGGGCTTCACTACCAAGAAGAAACGTGAACATAACAACACTCCACCGACGCTGACATCCTGTAGAGGACATCAGTGAGAGACATCCGTCCTATCCACAGCGGTCTTTGAGCTGTGTATTACAGACTTTGGAGTCGTAAGCATATGGACCAGACATACGCTCTTTAGCCCCACCGTTGGGACTGCTGTGGTAATATGGAAGATTGCCACATTCCTCAGCGTGACCTTTTCTCGCACAATGAAGCGCCACTTTGCAGATTCCTTATACCTAGATTTCCGGAAAGCGTTTGACTCAATGCACACTACAGACTGTTAACAAAGGTTTGAGCATGCGAACAGGTCCCCAAAAACATGAGTAGCTCAAAAACTTCTTAAGCAATAGATCCCATTACGTTCATCTCGAAGACGAGTGTTCATCAAAAATAAGGGCATCGTCAGAATTGCCCAAGGGAAGTGTGATATAACCGATGCTATTCCTTACTGAGATACCCAGCATTGCCCAGGTATTTATTTATAGTGTGCCAGAGACTTTGTACCTGTGGAATTTAGGTTTGACTTATAAAGCTTCTTTGTATTCAGCGATTGAAATTGTGTGATTGGGGACATAAACGAAAAGCTTGTTTGTTTCATAACATAGTAGAGAGCCATGTAGAGCTGGTCATGCAAAAAGCGACTGACACTAAGATCCATATTCGCAAAGCGCAAGAGCTGGCTTAGTGCTTTTTTTACGGCCATGGCATCACATAAACTCACTGGGAACTGGTTTAAAACGAAATGGTAAATTGGGATTTGGGGTATAAAAGCTCGCTCGATTGTGCTACTGCGTGTCAGAATTTTGCTTCTATCATGTAACTTTGGAACGAAGTAGCTTTAAGCCCCTGTGAGTGAAGGATTCTGAGGAGCAAGATAATGCATGATACTCTCGATTACAGTTATGTCACTCTCGCTTTCGAAAGAGGTTTCCAAAGGGTGAGTTAAGGCTTGATGTTCTCGAGCTGCAGAAAGACTCACCTCACGAACTTCAGTAGCTTCTTTACACAGTTTTCTAGGCACAATTATTCATAAATAAAATTAAATCAGGACGTAATGAGGATACACCTAAATCACAAGGTAAACTTGATAAATTCGTTTTTTCTATAAAGAATATAAGTACAAATTATCGAAAGAAGCAAAGCAATTCCGTCAAGTTTTTAACACAAACAGCAAAATGAGTAAATTTGTATATCCTATCCAAGTAAACAGAATGTTACTCTGTGCTCGTAAGGATAAGATTGTCTTGCTTAATTCTGTCACTGATGTAAGCTTCCAAAGCAACTTCTGCCATTGAGGCAAATATCTTTCCTTGGAAGGAAGTCAAATATAAGTAAAAATGTATCGACAGAAGCGAAGCAACATCATTAAATTTTTAATTTCACAAAGCGAAATCAGTAAATCGGTATATCATAACCACGTAAATTCACTGTTGGTTTTGTATTCGTAAAGATAATATTGTGGGGCCTATTTCTGTAACTGAGATAGTTTCGAAAATATATCAGTCACAGAATGACAAAAGCGAACTGTGCCATCTATTGGTTCTTTGGTGTACTAGGACGAGGAGATTAAATATGGAACTACTAATTTGAGAAGACGATTTTAGATAAAACTATTTTACGATATCATTTTTTTCGTGTTCCGAGTTTCATGAAATAAAGCCTATACGTTGCTCCAAGCTGCTCTCAACTTACCTGTGAAAACGCTACGGACGTTTATCTAGTACATTTGGAAATTAGTGGGTTCAAAGAGACGGACACGCCAGATTTGCAGTTTTATTATCAGTTTCTAAATATAAATAAATTATATGACGGACTTGGTGAGCAGCAATCTGCAGCTGTATGCTGATGACGCTGTGGCGTACGTGAAGGTGTCGTCATTGAGTAATTGTTGGAGGACTCAAGATGACGTAAACAAAATTAGCAATTGATGTGATGAATGGGAGCTTGCGATAAATGTATTAAAATGTAATTTAATGTAGTTGAGTAGAAAAAAACAATCCCGTAATGTTCGACTACAGCTTTAGTAGTGTGCTGCCTAACACAGTCACGCCGAATAAATATCTAGGTGTAACGTTACAAAGCTGTATGAAATGGAACGAGCACGTAAAGACGATAGTACGAAAAGTGAATGGTCAACTTTGGTTTGTTGGGAGAATTTTAGGAAACTGTGGTTCATCTGTAATGGAGACAGCATACAGAATACTAGTGCGACCTGTTCCCGAGTACTGCTCGAGTGTTTGGGATCCCAACCAGGTCGGATTAAAGGAAGACGTCGAGGCAATTCAGAGGCGGGATGCTAGATTTGTTACCGATAGTTTTGAGCAACACGCAAGTATTGCGGAAATGCTTCGGTAACGCAAATGGGATTCCTTGAGGCAAGGCGACGTACTTTTCGAGGAACATTACTTCGAAAACGCAGAGAACCGGCATTTGAAACCAACTACGGAACGCAAAAAACATAAAAGTGCAACCATTCACTTTTTTGAATAGTTATTTATTATTCCATGAACAGGTTTTCGAATCTTTTCAGGTTCATCTTCAGATGGTTCTCTGGAGGTTACTTCACTATTTGTAGCATAATTCTGGGCGCTGGCTCTGTGAAAAAGATGGAACATGCTTTAACGTATCGCCATGAGTATATTTTATGTTCCGGCGTAACGTCAAGCGCCGGCACGCCTATCAAGAACGGAAGAGCACAGACGGCTGTGAGACAACGTCAGCCAATAGTACGCTGACATACCCGTCTCTAGGACGACACTGAGACAGGAGCGGCATCGAGGCCAAGAGAATATCAGCGCCGCACCGCCTGCCCGCTGCCCGAGTTGAAACCGAGACGACCCACGAACGCTACAGCACGGACTTAGAAACTGTATTGGCTCACTTGTAATAGCCTCATTATTTCATAATCATCATCATCATCATATCATTCGTGGCAGTGGATAGATTGGACTGTGAAAAAATTGGTCTGTGTAACAACTGGGATTCTGCACAGGTGCTGGAGACTGTGCAGTTGATCGCCCCCCAAAACCAAACATAATCATCATCATCATCACGTGTATTACGAATTGAATATACTGAAGAGCTTGCTTACGTTTGTCTGTCGCCTTTTGCTTGCGACACGTCTATATCTCACAAGGTTCAGTAATATAATCATTTCCTTTTGTAATAAACTCTTTTAATACGCTTTGCTTGAATCGTTGTCTAGCGATTCGAGAAAGCAAGATTTCCCAGGCATCCTATATTAGACGAGTGGGCAGAACATAACAGTTTATCTGTCGATATGGATGCAAAATTTTAGTTTTGTACTTACTGCGACAGTATGGGCTACTTTTTTCTGTTAGTGTCCATCTGTCTGCTTCCGTTTCGATGACCAGTTGGTACATCATTTCACACATTTTTCCACAATCTGTAAAAATTTACATTGTGGTAGTGAATCTTTGCCAACATCCAGCATGTGCTATACAATTGTTACTTGTTACAAGGATCTTGACAAAATATATGACGTAGGCCTACTTTGATCAGAAAAGTTATTTGTTTTTGTTTGCATTGTCATATCTTTTGTTAAGATCTTTGCAACAAGCAACATGCTGTATGCAGTCAAAGTTTCGGTATCACAGTCTAAATGTATACAGATTGTATAAAAGTGTGTGAAGTGATGTACCAACTGGCCATCAAAATGGAAGTAGAGAGATGGAAACTAACGGAAAAAAGCCGCAGTAAGCGCAAAACTAAAATTTTGTATCCATATCGACAGATAAACAATATTTATGGCGATACATTAAAGCATGTTCCATCTTTGTCTCAGAGCCAGCACCCAGCATTACGCTAGAAATAGTGATATAAATTTCAAAACACCATCTGAAGATGAACCTGAAAAGGTTCGAAAACGGGTTCAAGAAATAATAAATAATTATTCAAAGATGTGACTGGTTGCTGTTTCGTGTATTTACATTCAATTAACAGTCACAGGCTCTAAAATACCCGTGATGGATAAGCGTAATAACTGCGGAACGGTTCTACTGCCGCCAACGTACATTTCGCGTAAGGACCACGAATATAAGAGAAATTAGGGTTTGTATATGACAAGTCGTTTCCCTCTCGCTCTATTTGCGAGTGGAACAGCAAAGGAAACGACTAGTTGTGGTACAAGGTACACTTCTCTATGCACCGTATGCTTGCTTACGGATTGTATACGTAGATGCAGAAAAAGAAGTGAAGAAACACTCATCAGGGGAAGGAACTACTGCGTGAGAGAGATATCAGATTTTACTATTATGAGTACGGAGCATAACATGTAAATTACGTTGTCACTGACAGGAAGCTACCTCGCTTACATTTCCTAAAATGCTGTAGTTGAATTTGTCACGTGCCAACTTCAGCATCTGAGCGCCTTTAGCGAGAAAATAATCTAGCGGTACGTGAAAACCCGGATGAAGTGATTGCTTTGATTCAAGTCTCATTTCCGAGGCAGCAAGTCAGACCCCGCGGAGCGGAAATTAGCGGCGCCGAGCGCAGGTTGCGGCTTTTGCGGTGCGTCGACATTGAGGGACGGACCAATTTACACGGATTGACTGCGAGCGCGCCGCAGCCAAACGGTCATCACGTCGGCGGCCGCTTATACAGGTTCTCCAGACTGTGACAAATCTCAATCAGGAGGGCCCACAGTGCAGCTGCGCACACCATAGCGCATGCTTACCTCAATTTCACTGTTTGACCGTTCCATTACGCCTTTTCTCAGTATTCATCAACACTAATTTCACCAAGTTTTATACGGCGTATACGTAATATTAAATTTAACGACCATAACTGACATATTTAACCGGCATCGGTATCGCCATACATTTGACACAACTTATTATAAAAGCAGTCTTTACAAAGTTTTCCTGAATCTCAGTCAGTTCTGAAAATAGTCAGCTGAATGCAAAAATATGTTTCCAACAAGTTAACAGAACATATTAAATGTCTGGTATGACGCGCAGTGGACTTCAGAAGTCAATTACAGGAAATTTTGTAGGCTCACTCCTATAATCTATAGAGGGGTAGATTCAAAAGCCGTATGAAAATTTTATAAAAATTTATAAAATGGAAGTAGGCCCTACGCATCTAGTGCTGGTACAGACATGAAATTTTTTATCAAGATGATTAAATATAACCGACTTAACTGCAAAAGACAAATATACCACAGGTACAGTGGTGAATCTTAAAGTAATGCTATACTTTGAAATTCTTCCCTGCACACGTGATTCAGAATGTACATGTTTATCAATATCCTTAAGTCTATAATTTCAGCAAATTCTCTGAATGTGATATGTTCATACGCAGAATATTTTGAAACAATCCTATATCAGCTTTCTGCGTCAATAAAACCGTAAGAAATAAAACAAAAACTGTACAGAACTTGAAATAATCGTTTGTTAACTTATCCTAAAGAAGAATAAATATTGAGAAAAACTGCAGTCCCAGCATAACTATTCGTCAAAGAGAAAAATTGTGCGCATGCAACTATGGCTTTAGCTAGGAGGTATTATGCGAGGCATTGTTTGTTAGCTTCCAGTGGGATGATCATCACCAATCGCATTCGTTTAAAATGTTACTCCCCTTTAAATGAACCTGTTAGTAATGCCGTTTTAAAGAGTGAATGAGTACGCAAGTAAGTTGTGGTCAAGGTGTAGAAGCATGCGAAAATCAATGTATGTGACAGCGGCGTTTAAATGATTAAAGTGGCCAACATTACGACAAAACGCGTATTTAATGTAATGTCATTGACTTCACTGAACGCACAGTTCGGTGGAAAATTACTGCTGAAAGCTCCTCCACTGACGCTTTTGACTTTTGCACAACGCTGTTTTCCATTGTCAGGTGCTCTATCGCACGTGGTTCAGCTACGCTATTTCGTGCTTGTCTCGACTTGTAGATAGTTGTATACGTTTTGGACGAACTTCTTTCACCTGGTGCTTCGGAGTTAAGGTGGCTCTGATCACAATTCCGGCCATACTCCGCTGACTCTTTTTTCCTTTAATGAAACAAAGTTCAAAAGTTTGATACTTCAGTCTACATAAATTTCTCAGTGTCGCAAATAAGTACAACGAATGCTTTATTCCAGCTCACTCGCGTGACGGATATTGCTAGTCGCCTGCACCTGTTGCATACATTTTCTTTTCCAAGACATCTGTCTCCAATGTTTCACATTTCAGCATGAATATAAACTTACTTTTTGTCTTTAGTTTGGGCTTTGACTCATTAGCTTCTCAAATTAGATTTCTTGTCTCTACATCAATACTCCACAAACGATCTGATGTGCTGTCTCTAGTGATATTTGGCATACCACTTTTAATTCCCCTCCTTTCTTGTTCCAGTCAAGAATGGTTCACGGGAAAAACTTTTTTTGGTAAGCTTTTGTCTGAGCTTGAATCTCTCCAATTTTGCCTTCATGGGCTAGTCGCGAGATACAAGTAGGAGGAAGCAATAGATAGGTTGACTCTTCTAGGCACGGAAGCTGTAGGACATTTAACAGCAAACTGCACCATGACGTGCAACTCCTCTCTCGCAGCGTCTGACACTTGTTAAAATGTATCAAATGGCTCTGAGCACTATGGGACTTAACATCTGAGATCATCAGTCCGCTAGCACTTAGAACTACTTAAACCTAACTGACCTAAGGACGTCACACACATCCATGCCTGAGGCAGGATTCGAACCTGCAACTGTAGCAGTCGCGCGGTTCCGTATTGAGGCACCTAGAACCGCTCGGCTACTTCGGCCAGCGGTTCTGCCACTGGAATTGGATGAGCATCTCCGTGACGCTTTAGCGCCTACTAAGTGAACCTGCATCGAAATTACAGACTTGGCTGGATCAATATGAACAAGGCATCGATCACTCGCCAAAGCGTCTTTCAGCTTCGGGAAAGTATACTGATACACTTGCGACCAAACAAAAGGAACATCCTTCCTCCGTAAGCGATGCAAGGGAGCCACAGTTTAAGGGGATTTATAAATAAATGGGATGCAATAAGTGAGTGAGCTTCCCTAACACACTGTAATTATGGCACATTGCGTGGGGGTGGAATATCGTGGCTACCAAGCAAATGTGACTTCAGTGAGTGAACACACTAGCTATTAATGGCATGTCCTAAGTACTCAAGTTAAGACTGAAAAAAAAACACACATTTGTCTCGGTTACATTTCAGAGCAGCTACAGGCAACACCTGAAACAGAGCGCGAATACTTCTAATGCGTTCTTCGTGAGTGCGACCTTAGACGGCAGTGTCACCTAAATAATTTGAGCAAAAAGGAACTTTTGCAGTCAGTTGCCCCAGAAAGCGCTGAAATATAGCGGTTGTGGAAGCACTGCCAAACAGCAATCTCAAAAATCTGAAGAGACCCATATGAGTGTTAATGACAAAGACCTCTTTCGACTGCTCTTCCAGAGGGCTTTGCAAGTAGGCGTCACGCAAATCAGTTATGGAAAGGTAACGACCGACACCTGATTTATCCATCAGTTCTCCTGTGAGCAACAACTGATATCTGCCAAAGACTGTTTGAGGATTCACGGTTTTCTTAAAATCGGTGCACACCCTGGGTCTGTCGGATGGCTTCTTTAGAATAACAAGAGGGGAAGTCTACTGAAGGGCAGTAACAGATGCTACAATCCCATTGTCCTGCGAAGCGGTACATTCCTGAGCCACCAGTTTTCGAAGAGCATGAGGAACAGGTCGTGCTCTAATAAAACGTGGCTGTTCATTATCCTTTATTGTGACATGGGGCAACAAAATTATTAGCTTTGCATAAACCCTCAGAAAACAAATCCTGAAAGTCTGCACATACCTTAGCAACACTTCCTTGAGGATCAAAGAAAGAAACAGTAAATAAATTTCCTGTATGTAGCCAAACAAATCAAATGAGTCTAGACTAAAAATATTAGCGCTGTCTCAGGAGGAAACCACTGTAAATGTCACAGTCTTCATCAAATTCCGGAAAGTTGCAGGAAGTTCTATAAATGCCAAAGATGGGAATGTCTTGGCCGTTATATGCCATCAGCGTATGACGCGATGGGGATAACTTAGATTGGCCAAGCAATTCGTACGTGCTGCAGTTGAGCAAAGCTACTGAAGCGGCAATGTCTAGTTGCAAACGGACTGATTGTCCAGCAATAGTAGGAGACACATAAAGTTTGTTGTCTTCCCGTATCACTGCAGATGAGTTATGAGCCTTTCCTTAACGGCTTTTACACTGTTGGTTCGCACTAGTGACGCTATCGGGCTTTGAAAACATACTACACACTGTTTGTGACTTAGACTTGCGTTAAGGAGCAGCAGAAGGGGATGATTTACGCTTCTGAAGTACACAGACTGAGAATGTAACCATGTGCGGCAAAAAAAGCAAGTCGTTTCACACGATGAGCGAGATTGGCGATCATGTATCGTATTACTGCGAGGGCATGACTTCACACTTCTTGCTGGGCGCAACACGTGTTTACGTGAGCGCTGTGGCTGTGGTCGGCTGAGCTGCTGTTTGCGAGCCGGCTGCGAGGCCTGTTTGTCGCTGCTATCTACAGAACAGACAGGCCCTGCCTCAAAACTATCTTCTCCACTTTCGCTGCAATCTTGATACTCTAGATTCTGCAGAACCTGTAGCAAGGAAGGATCTAGGTATTTGAGAGTCTGTTCCCGAATTCGAGAGCCAGCGACATTGTGCATGACGGCATTACGAATCGTTGCATCACTGTAGTATTTGCCACAATCACATTTGAATCTACACTGTACAGTAAAGCCTTGCAATTCACCCACTGACGGTATATCTGTCCTTGTTGCTCACGCAGCCTAAGGAATCTGTAACGGGTAGCTGCCACTTGTACGCACTCCTCAAAATAGTTTCCTAATCACCGGCAATAGGTCCTCACAGGGTGGTTTGAAAAGTTCTCGGAATCATCACGAGAGGTCAGCGTTAGCGCAACGACTTGTTCGTGTGACATTCATTGGACTGTTGCCTGTCATGTCAGTGCTCATGGAAGAGAGCTGTGGCGGTGACGTGGCTCTGTTGTTTCCGCGTAGTGATTTACGAAGAAGGAAACAATCGAGATTCGAGCAGTGATTAAGTACTTCGTAAAGAAAGGTATGAAAGCAAAGGACATTCATGCCGATTTCCAGAATACACTGGGGGACTCTGATCCTTCATATTCAACTGTTGCCAAGTGGACAAATGAATTAAAATTTGTACGGGAGAGCTTAAATGATGATCCGCGCAGTGTCGACAAGATGTGTCACTACTCCAGAAATCATTGCAAAAGTGCACAAAATGGTCATGGAGGATCGCCGATTGAAAGTGCGTGAAATTGCTCACGCTTGCCAGATGTCCTATGAAATGGTATGTCACATTTTAACTCAAGAATTAGAAATGAAAAAATTATCTGCAAAATGGGTGCCGCGACTCTTGACGCTGGATCAAAAACGCATGAGAATGGGCAAATCAGAACAATGTTTGGCCCGTTTTAGGAGAAACGAACAAGACTTTTTCCGCCAGTTTGTGAGCACAGATGAAACTTTGGTGCACTACTATACCCAAGAGACAAAACAACAGTCAAAGCAGTGGAAACATGCTAATTCTCCGCCACCAAAGAAAGCAAAGACCATTCCTTTGGCGGGAAACGTCATGGCATAAGTGTTCTGAGATGCAAAGGGGATTTTGTTCGTGGGTTATCTCCCCACTGGGCAAACAATTACTGGAGAATAGTATGCTAACCTCCTGGAGAATTGCAACAAAAGATACGCCAAAATTGCCAGGTTTAGCAAGGATGAAATTCATCTTCCATCAAGACAATGAACGACCGCACACATGTGCCGCCGGCCAGAGTGGCCGAGCGGTTCTAGGCACTTCAGTTTGGAACCCCGCGACGGCTACGGTCGCAGGTTCGAATCCTGCCTCGGGCATGGATGTGTGTGATGTCCTTAGGTTAGTTGGGTTTAAGTAGTTCTAAGTTCTATGGGACTGATGACCTCAGATGTTAAGTCCCATAGTGCTCAGAACCATTTTTGAACCATGTGCCGTGGCCATGGCAAAATTACACGAACTAAGATATGAATTGTTGCCACACCCACCTTATTCACCTGATATGGCTCCGTGAGACTTCCAACTCTTCCCAAAACTGAAAATTTTTCTTGGCAGACGAAGATTCACTTCAAACGAATCATTGATATCCGGACTCGACAATAATTTTGAAGGCCTGGAGGAAACTCATTTTCGATATGGGATCAAGGTACTGGAACATGGTTAGACCAAGTGGATTAATCTACGAGGAGTGGTGTAAGTACTTTTTTTTCTATTCTGTTCCGAGAACTTTTCAAACCACCCTCGTAATGACTAGTTCTGTGTGCGATGTGGGCAACAACATGGCACACAGCCTATAAATATACACTCTAGCCATTGCCAATTGTGAGTACCCTGTGTGTGGTGTGTTGCAATGTGTGCGTTGAACTCTGAGAGGTACTCTGTGCAGTCTTCCTTCGCCTCGTCAAACACGCGAAATGTCGGCACATATGCAGGCCGTGCATGCGGTGGCACTGCCGTTGTGTCCGGCGTCTTGTGTGAAGTCATTTGCGCCGTCATGAAGCGATTCATCATGTCAAGTAGTTGCATCATACGTTGACTCTCGACCTGAATAAACTGAGAGAGATCAAGTGAAGGTAGCGCAGCAAGCGTTTGCATAGAAGTAGCCATAGTATCTAAGCTACTCGCAAAATAACAGGACTTACGCACATAGAAAGCAAAAAGGAGTGCAAAAACAAAAACCTCGGAACCTTAACATAAGGAGCAGACGCAAGACAAACCATGGGGACACTAAAGATAAGCAACAACAGACAAAAAGCGATCAGAAAGAAGACACAGCAGGAAGAGATCAAATTGAACGCTTGAAGATGGACGCACGTAGTCACGATGACTCGTCACCAGGTACGTTGGTAGTGCTTTGTACAAAATGGTAACGACATGAGGGCTCCAGCAACTATCATTGTAGAAAAGCTGAACAGGAGTAGATATCATTTAGCGAACAAGTTAACACGGTAAACAGAAGTTTTACTTGACTTGTATTTCTCCAAGTGTACAAAGGCTCAAGACAAATAATGCAGCAAGAAACAGTGTCCAGGTCTCAGTGTCACCAGGGAAGAAGTACTCAGAACTAAAGCACAAACGATGGTGTTGGAGCCGCGAAAAGGTGGCGTCTGCGTAGCATCAGATAGGGAAGAAGCTCCAAGAATGAGTGGGCTGTTTGGCTGCCGCCAGCAGTCATATATCACGGCAACAATGAGCATTCGTGGTACAGAGCTGCTGGAGGCGTGGCTCAGCGGTCGTGCTCCATTGGTTCGACCAGATCCCACACGACCGCAATCAACATCGGATGGAAATTTGCAATTCCGTTTCCAAACTGAACGACGCTAGTGGGAAGTATTGATATCTGATACCACAAAGACTTGCGAGTAGAAAAGGTGGTATAAGGAAAGGGGGTAATGTGGACCTGCAATAAAAATGTAACCCACAGAAATTTCAGCCAGAAGGGGCTGCATCTGATCTGTGGCTGATATGACTATTTCTGCCCTTCGAGATACGAGCAGTTGCCAACTTTCTATCGCCTGCATTCTCGTGCTGAGGTGTATTTTCGCTAAATTTCCATTGTTATGACCTAGTTCCTCTCTGCACTTTCAGCATCATGGCAACAATATTTTTCAGAGTGGCGGTGTTGATAATATGGAATCCTCTGTGGACTCCTCGCCAGGCTTCCAATTTACCAACCCATTTTAGTTTCATTCATTGCGAAATTTTTTTCCTAAATGCCAAATAATTTATTTAATTCTTGCACTTGTAAATTTGGTTTCCCTTTCGATGTGGACCACACAGAGCATAACTCTCCAAAATTAAGCAGATCAAGAAAAGGAAAGTGTGTGGTAAATAGAGCGAAAGATAGAAGCTAATCCGAGTAGAAAATGGGTATGAAAAAAGTTTCAAAGTACAAAAACGTCCTGTAATCCGCTATTAGACGCCAAACTTACAATGAGGAAGTAAGAGACACGTGGCGAGTCAGTTACGAGAAACTTTGGCAATCTACTCTCCTCTTCGATAAAATAGAGAAAGAGTTTGCGGTTTACCTTATTTATGTGCAGAAAAAAGTTACAGATTGATGAGGATTAATGTTCGTTGAATTTGCTAAACGAAACACACTGAGACACTCTTTCAAATAAGAATTACGCAGGAGGAGTTGTATGTGCCCTTTTCTCAAAAGACTTCGAGAATACTTAATGGAAAAACACTGGTCAGAGAGACGTAATTCGTTCTATAAAGGTAACGGTGAACGTAACGAGTTGTATAGTGTGGATGAAACTAGTTTCTCTGACAGGTGTGTTCCTTAGAGGTAACTGTAGGAAGAAAATTCATACCTTTAGTACTGATCTCATGTGCAAGAACATGCTGGACAGACTCATAAGACATCACCCAGAGCCGTCTGTCACTGATCACTCTGAGTGAGTTTAAGTGGATAGGTTTTCGCAAGGCTTCAAGTTCTTTATTTATTACGTAAAACTAAAGGATAGAGAAGACCCAGCTCTTATCGTTCGCGATGGTAACTACTCCTACGCACGAAAATTTCACGTATACTTGGCAGAGATAAATCACAGAATTGTTCGCCTGCTGTCACATTAGTAACACAAAATGCAACCCCTGGACCTCAACGTCACGGTGCCCTTGAACATATACTATATCGAAAATGTCAGACAGTTGAGGAGATACACGTAAGCAAAATTCCCTCTACAATTCTGCATGGTGTCTGTTTGTTCTAAGTCGTGTCTCCCTGCCACTTTCGCGCAACGACGCTCTGAGCGTGTTTTTTAGGGGATTGACTAGTTTGAACCTGGGACCTGTTGCTGGTAAGGAGACGCCAGACCACACATGACATGTAGAGTTCAGAAGAGTTCAGTGAGACTAGCGATGATATAATCAAATACTTAATGATTTCAGCATCAGCTCCACAGCACTCCCTGTAAAAGAATCTTAATACTAACTAAATTTAGTGGAAGGGGTTGAAGGCTTTCCTATTTTTAGTTGGTTGGTAAAACAACGTCGAAAAAGCAGTTAAGTTTACCATTGGAAATTTTATTCTACTCACAAAACATTGTTTATAAATTGCACTATTGATAAAAGGAAATATTTTAATACAGGATGATAAAAACCAACAGCGTTCAACAAAAATGTGAACGAATATTCCCTGAATGGGTTTCCAAGTTCTACAATGGATCAAAGGATGACCTATGCCATATCACATCTATAATCTAGATTTAAGTTAAGTTTCATAAAAGATAAAACTATCAGAAAGGTCTACAGTGACCCTCAATTATCTTTAATTACTTATCTAACTTGTCGTAAATTACAGTGGATGATGTGGCTTCTCAATAATGATATAACAGAAAAATCATCGCGTTCCAGATTTTTACTTCACGTAGCAAATGTGAATACCATGAGCTTTAATTGACGATCGACACTAGTATTACGCAAAACGGGGGTGTAACAGATGAGACTTCTGCAGTTCTGAGTGAAGCCTTATACACTCAAAAATGCGGCATCGCGTGCATTCATTACCTTGTTAGTGTTTAGGCAGCGAAAGGGGGCAGCGGGTGGTGCAGATCCTCACATCTCGCCGTCTCGGAAGCAACTCTCTCCTAAGTTCTCCTTACTACAATTTACCGAAGTTGGTTTAAAAAAAGCTATCTGGCTGTGTTTTCAACTGACCAATCAGGGTCTCAATGTTAACGGTAAGCTCCAACTACATTGTGATACTTTGCAGATGACTAGTTTACAATAGAATAGGGATTTGGGAAGGTATGTCGTCTGTTCTTCAGCCATCTTCTTTCTTGGTCTCAATCTTGCGAATCTTCAACTTCTGTTCTTCCTGCTTTTTCTCTGCTTCTTACTTGATTCTTGGTTCTTCTCTGGGCAGGATATGGGAATATTTATTGATAACTAATCGCTTTGAAGTTCTCCTCTTAGTGACAGTTTGATAAATTGTTTGGACGTGTCATTTTTTCTTTGTGGAAGTTTTCTTCAGTTTCGTACTGCAGCGCGCTGTTTAATAGCAGTAGTGTGACTTTTACACATTTTTTTTGCCAGTGGTGCTTGCCGAAGCCATCTTCTTGTTGGGCCGTTTTTTACCCGCTCCGCTGAGTCAGGGCATCCCAGGACCCTCTTGGCCTTCCGTGTTCTGTCCCAGCAGGGTTCCGCCACTCTGTGGTTCTGCTTAGCATCAGATTTAATGCCCACTTCAGATACTTTGTTGGTCTCGCTGTCCTTTCCCTTCTCTCAACGCTTCTGCCTTGTAGGAATCGTGTCTTGCTAATTACGTCCTTTTCTTTGTTGATACTTCTCTCGTTGCAACTTGTGGGTCGTTGCATCTGGTTGTTGCTGGAGTTTTTACAATGGTTCTTACAGAAAGATTTATTTATATTCACCTAACATATGTCTAGTACCTACATTGTTTTACGCCATTTTAACAAGCTTTACAAATTTTGGTGCCTTTTCCATGTTACAATTCTAAGATATTTTGAGTCTTAACTTCTAAAAGAATCCTCAAATTCGTTTTTTATTGTTGTGTAGTGTCGTGGTGTATAGTATTTTAGTATTTCATGCTGTTAGACTATCTATGCTTTATCCCTTCACCTTAATCTATGGTACGATTGGTGTTATTTTTGTTTTTGTTTTTATTGAAACTACTTTCTTTTCCCCACCTTCCTCTCCTTATATTCTTCTTTCTCCTGACAATCTTATCTGCAACATAAACTTGAAATATTTTGCTAATTATTTACTTGAACTTCTTGAAATTTTTCGTCGATTTCTTTATGGACTTCTAACATGAGTTGAGGCAATTCCCCCTTTTGCGCATACCATTATAATTCTTCATCCTCTTTATCTCGCATCATTCTTAATTGTTTGTTTATAACTGGTATTTCTTCTAATTTTCGGTTTTGCTCAAAGAGAAGTGTTACATTCCCGAATGTTACGCTACCTTTCCCCATATCTATTATTGCTCGTCTCTCATTTAAAAAATCTGCACCTATAATCAAATCTACAGTTAGTTTAGGTATAATCACAAAGTTGGCTTCGATCTTTTGACCTTCACACGAAAGTGTTAACCTTGTTTGCCTTGTAACTTCCGCCGCATTGTTTCTAATAGGACCTCTTACTTTAATCTTACATGTTTTCAGAACTGGCAATTCCTCATTGGCATTACACTGCATGAATAAATTTTCTGAGATCGCAGTCAGTTCACTTCCGCTATCAGTTACAATATTGACTGGTATATGCTTTACCATGGCCTTCACAATTGGTTGAATTTGATAGGGTTAGTTCTGTTCTTCTTCTTCTTGCATCAACGAATACTCCACTGAATCATACATGAGTCTTTTCAGGAATTTCCCTTGTGAATTCGAACTTTCTGTAGGATAAGCTTCGACTGCTACTTCTCTCTCTTTTATTTCCTCTTCTCTATTTCTTCCTTAATCTATGCTTTCATCAACATCCTCTACTTTTTCCTCATCCTTGTCTATCTTCTCCTTTTTCATCGCTACTTCCACATAATCGCATATAAATGCTCTAATTATCGCTTCATAACTTCTACAAGAATCCTCAAATTCGTTTTTTATTGTTGTGTAGTGTCGTGGTGAATAGTATTTTAGTATTTCATGCTGTTAGACTATCTATGCTTTATCCCTTCACCTTAATCTATGGTACTATTGGTGTACTAGTGGGTACACACTTTCGGTTGTGTGCCCACTAGTAACTTATTTTCAACTTCTGTTGACTCTGCATTATCCTCATTGAATTCTCTTTCCCTGGTTTCCATCTCAAACAGCAATGCAATACTCATTACTTCGTCCTTTCCTCCCACATTCGTTGTGCAAGCCTCTGGTAATTCAAATTCCTCGTCAGTATTCTCCCAATTAATTTCGTCCCAACATGATATTGTTATTTCTCTGTCTTCGTTTTCATCTGGTCCCTGCGGTTTTGTTTCTTCCTTCTCTTCTCGTGATAAGGTATTTACTTCTCTGTTCAAGCTGCTGCAATTATCGTGGGTCGGTGCGTCATTCTCTTTGGCATGGGCGCTTAGCTGTCAGTTCGAACGTTTTTCGGGGTTTGGTGGTCTTACCTCCACCTCTTCTATCTGTATTCTCTTTTCTTGTTCAGCTTGTTGATATTGGTTTCTATGTTGATAATTAGTCGGTCTATTGCTTCTCAAATACCCGTTCCAGTTGTCGTTATTCCCTCTGTAATAGTTGTTGCCGTTCCTGGGTGAATTATAGTTATTGCCATATTCTATTATAAATCCATAACCGTTTTTGTTGTTGAAATCTGTTGTCGTTTCTTGGTGCGAAGTTATCACGTGTTTCGTAATTATTGTTTCTTCGTACTGTGTCTTGTGGATTCCACTGCTTTTTGCTTTAGTTTTCATGTGCGCTTCGTCTTTTTCTTGCGTCATCTTCCGACAACATAAACTCTAGTTCCCTTAGAATTCCTTTAAAAGCTTCGACGCCTTTGCCTCCGCGACCTACTAATGATTGCCGGTATTTCAATGGTAACTTCATCGCGCATAATTTAATCAACACCCTGTCACTGTATGCTACATCTAAGCATTGATTTTTCTGTGCCATTACTTCGAAAAATTTCACGGGACTCTTCTCTCCTGAATTTTAAAAATATGGGTTCTGTAATAATTCGTACTTCACTGTGTTCTGTGCTTCGCTGGACCAATATCGTGAGAGAAACTTCTCTCTGAAACCTTCGTACGATCGGCATGTCGCTGCAACATTCTGCATAGTATCTGCGACTGTTCCTGACATGTGTGCACATATAAAGTCTAGTTTCTGTGTTAGCCTCCAGTGTTCTGGTAATCCTACTCGGAATTGATCAATAAAAGTTCGAGAATGTAATGAGTTTCCTTCTCGAAAGTGTTGAAATTTTCTGACTGTGAGGAAATGATCGTTGTCGTACTTGGTTAGTTCCATATGAAATTCGCGTTTCTTCGCCACTTTTGTTTCTGATCATTTCTCACGTCGTTCTTTGCGGTTGTGGTAGAGCCATTGGATATTGTCCACTGTAACTTTCGCCTACCCTTGCGTAATATCGTCGGAGTGGTACGTAATAATTTTCTTCCATCGGTTGTGAACGTGTAGCTGAATGCATTGCACTGTACTCTTCGCGACCTGGCTTTCCATTGTCACGTATTGGTTTGGTATCTTGTCTGGCTAACCTTGCCGCTTCATTGCACGATCCAGACTGTCTTGAAACATACATTTGTGGTTCCGCATGTGTTTGTGGTGCCGTTTGTTCATCAAGAATTTCGAAACGTGTTTATTGCGGTGCAGGCTGTCTGATTTCACATATGTTACTTTCCGCCTGTGATTGGAATCGAAAATGAATGATATCTTCGTTAATTGCTTGTTTTTCCGGTGCTGTTACGCTCTTCAATAGTTTGCAACAACTCTGCTCGCAATTTCTGAAATTGTTGCTTCGTTTGCGCTTCTATTTTGACTATGCGGTTATCATATCTTTTCAGCGCTGCTTTTGTGATACGCTTGTGTAAATTACTGTTTTCAACAATTTCACGCGCTGTACCTGCTGCTTGTCTAGTAATTACGTTTATCTGTTTCTCTAGTTTCTTGACTTCTCCCTGGGTGTTGTTACGTAATGTTTTGGTCTCGTCCTGAATGTCATTAAGCAATGTTTGTATGTCCACTTGTACCTTGTCAATGTCTGTTCTCAATTGATTGTGACCTGTTATTAAGTTTCCTATCACTTCTCGAGATTCTTTTGCCTCGTCTTCAATATGACTTAGGTGTAACTGAATTTTTTTTTTGTTTTGTTCTTTAATCTAACGCATTTGTCTCGTGGTTTCTGCAATTTGTTTCATCGTTTCTGCATTCTGAATTTTAATTTGGTTCCCAATTTCTTTATTTTGTCTTGTCATGGTTTCCATCATTTGTTGTAATAATTCTGTCAGATTGGTGGGTCCTATTCCGTTTTCTTCCGACGTCCTACGCTCTGTACTTTCGCCCAAGTGTCGGTTTGCAACCGATTGCATTGAGCTGTGCGGTGACACGTTTCTGCTCGAATTCCTTGTACTCTGTGGTGAGGGAGCTCTGATTACTTGTACTATGGGTTCTACGTATTCAAGACGCAAGTTAGAATCCTCATCGACTGTCTCTCTACTTTCCTGCTCCTCTGTCGTATGCTGCCCTACGTTTTCTATGCCATGGCGTACATTATCCTCCTTATGGTGCGTTATCTGTCCTATTTCTCGCGATACTGCATCGTCTGTTCTACTGTCCACTATTCTCTGTCCATCTTCATGCTGGGTCTCTACCTTAATTAGGTCAATGTCTCGATCTGCCATTGTTAATCTTTCTGAATCCCTTATTTTCTGTTTTAAAAGCAATTCACGAGCCCTACTTCACGTCAACATGCGCTCATACGATCTCACACGTTTCATAAACTTATTGTTCACACGACTTGACATTTATTATACCCAAGACTGATAATCCATTCACTTACTTGTTGGGTCAGAACCAACTTTTCAACGATGTATCCGCCACCTGTGTGCTTGCATCGGAGAGAAAACTTAATTCTAACAATATTAAAATTCATAACTTAATTATGCTATTGTCTCTGCTAGAATGTCTCACTTTCTATTGAATACTTTCTTACTATCTATCGCTGCAGCTACTGTTTTCAACTATTTATGCCTTTAAAAAAAATGTTATTACGAAAATTTTTAACAGGTTATTTTTCTGACCTAGTTGGGCATGTGGTCGACCTTCAATCATGGTATTTTACCATCCTGGCAGGGTCACCATTCTCTAGCATTCTGCGTGGTGTCTGTTTGTTATATGTCGTGTCTCCCTACCACTTTCGCGCAACTACGCTCTGAGCGTGTTTTTTAGGGGATTGACTAGTTTGAACCTGGGACCTATTGCTGGTAAGGAGACGCCAGACCACACATGACATGTAGAGTTCAGAAGAGTTCAGTGAGACTAGCGATGATATAATCAAATACTTAATGATTTCAGCATCAGCTCCACAGCACTCCCTGTAAAAGAATCTTAATACTAACTAAATTTAGTGGAAGGGGTTGAAGGCTTTCCTATTTTTAGTTGGTTGGTAAAACAACGTCGAAAAAGCAGTTAAGTTTACCATTGGAAATTTTATTCTACTCACAAAACATTGTTTATAAATTGCACTATTGATAAAAGGAAATATTTTAATACAGGATGATAAAAACCAACAGCGTTCAACAAAAATGTGAACGAATATTCCCTGAATGGGTTTCCAAGTTCTACAATGGATCAAAGGATGACCTATGCCATATCACATCTATAATCTAGATTTAAGTTAAGTTTCATAAAAGATAAAACTATCAGAAAGGTCTACAGTGACCCTCAATTATCTTTAATTACTTATCTAACTTGTCGTAAATTACAGTGGATGATGTGGCTTCTCAATAATGATATAACAGAAAAATCATCGCGTTTCAGATTTTTACTTCACGTAGCAAATGGGAATACCATGAGCTTTAATTGACGATCGACACTAGTATTACGCAAAACGGGGGTGTAACAGATGAGACTTCTGCAGTTCTGAGTGAAGCCTTATACGCTCAGAAATGCGGCATCTCGTGCGTTCATTACCTTGTCGGTGTTTAGCCAGCGTCAGGGGGCGGCGGGGGCACAGCTCCTCACATTTCGCCATCTCGGAAGCAACTCTCTCCTAAGTTCTCCTTACTACAATTTACCGAAGTTGGTTTAAAAAAAGCTATCTGGCTGTGTTTTCAACTGACCAATCTGGGTCTCAATGTTAACCGTAAGCTCCGCCTACAAAATTCTGTCAATCCAGTGAGAAACGTTATACTTTTCGTGGAGGCGCAATGTTTTTAACGTTTGCAGTGTAACAGAGACTAGAAAAAGTCTCACGCTACAACTTGCAGCTGGTGTGGCCCATTTAGTGTTATTGTAAGATCTATACTGTTCTTCTGGAGGGCTCTATCTTTTAACATGGGCTGGGGGGTAGTTTTGGCAGTCAGCTGGCGACGTGGTTGTCCGTCCCTTATCATAGGGCCTCCTAGCCTACACGGTTCTGCCCTCGGCTTCTGTTCTCGTTTCCCCCCTCGGAACAGCGTCTGTTTCACGGTGGAAAGGTATGACATGCATTTAGGCGTTATTGTGTTAGTCTGTGGTATTCCATTTGCTCACTCGTTGATCGTACTACCTTGGTTAATTCAATGTCAGGATTTATTTGGAGCTATGTGACATACTGCCGGATTTGCTATCATGTCAGGGTTTTCATGTAAGGTGTTGGATTTGCCTGACACGTTACATCCCCTCTCATTAATTAGTAAAATATTTGGGGAAGCTTACAATAAGTGCTGCCCACCCGCCAGAGCTACCATTAGATTAGAAGTGATAGGAGTTTATCTTATTAATAGAACAAAATTTTCTGATGTTTGCCGTATTTCTTGCTAATGATAATGAAACAACACAAATAAGATATAACTTTTTCATACCGGAGAGCATAGTCTACGAAAAGGTCTGAGTTAGCTAGATAGTTCTCAATAAACATTTACAAGACTCTGAATGAACACACACACACACACACACACACACACACACACACACACACACACACACACAAACCACCTGGTCGTGGGCTTAAATAAGTCTCGAAAAGAAGACAATGAACAGGAAGTGATGGGGAGTAAGTGAGCTCTGAAGCTGGGAAATTAGGAGTTCGGGAATTTTTCTGACTCTTGACGCAAGAGTCTGGTTCACAGTAAGGAAATGTTGGTCGGGTTATGTATCGGAGTGGATGTAATTTGTTTTGATGGGAACGAGTTTTTATGATAATTTGTGCTGAATGTGTCAAGACTGGCTGTATAAACTGAGCTAGGGTTTGCACAGATTTACATCTACATCTACATACATGCTCCGCAAGGAACCGTATTGTTAGTGCCGGAGTGTACCTGGAATCACTAGTAGCCATTTCTTCTGCTGTGCTACTAGCAGATGGAACGAGTGAAAAACAAGTGTCTTTACGTCTCTGTACAATATCTAATTTCTCTTATCTTCGTGGTCCTTACGTGAAAAGTACGTTGGTGGCAGTAGAATTGTTCTGCAGTCAGCTGAAAATCCTGGTTGTCTAAATTTTTTCAGTAGTGTTCCGCTAAAAGAACGTGTTCTTCCCTCCAGGGATCCCCACTAGAGCTCATAAAGCATCTCCATAATTCCCTGTACTAGCCTGTTGATCGAAACTACCGGTAAAAAATCTAGCAACCAGCCTCCGAATTGCTTCGATGATTTCCTTTAATGTGACCTCGTGAACATCCCAACATACTAGAAGTACTCAAGAATCAGTTACACTAGTGTTCTATAAGTGGTCTCCTTTGCGGATGTACCACATTTTGCTAAAATTCTCCCAATAATCCGAAGTCGACCATTCACCTTCCCCACTACAATCCTTACGTGTTCGTTCCACTTCATATCGCTTTGTAACTTTACGTCTAGATAGTTAACTGGCGTGACTATGTCAGTATGTACACTACTAGTGCTATATTCGGATGTAACAGGATTATTTTTCCAATTGATCTGCATAAACTTAAATTTTTCTTCATTTTGAACAAACTACAATTCACACACCAACTATAAATTTCGTCTAAGTCATATTGTAGCCTCCAGCAGTCACTCAGCGACAACACCTTCCCATACACCACAGCATCATCAGCAAACATTAGCAGATTGCTGATCATCCTGCCCGTCAGATCGTTTATGTGTATTGAGAATAAGAGCGATCCTATCTGTGGTGTGCGTGCTGTAAGACCTTTGGTACACACACTATCAGATTATTTGACTTGTCGCTCTAACGAAGTAGGCGTGTGTCAGCAATATGTCTCGTGGTCTTATCGTGGCTTGTTTATCTACTGCCGTTAGGTCAGACGATAGAAATGCCACTTGCACGCTTAGAGTAGCAGATTGACGGTGACCAGCTTTAAACAGAACTTGATTAATTTTTACACACATTTATTAAAATAATAAAAAGGATAGACATTACGTAACTTGATTCTGGATGCTGTGTACAATTGACAATCTGAAGTTCCTTTGGTCTTGGTGCGTTAATCGTATTCTCACATACGTCTCTGATACTTGACAAAAGTATCTATACATTTAACTTCATGGCTATGTACAGGAATATGATAATCTTTTTAGGCGCAGACTGAAACTTGACTAACTAATCGGAGGTCTGTACACTCGTTATAATACCTCGCGCGTTCAGGTATCACTGCGCGAGTGTGATCCGCGAGGAGAAAAGGTTCTACGTTAGCAGCAATCTCATTGGCTGCGTTACATATTAATACGCGGATCGGCGGAAGCAGTATTTGGTCCGTCTTTATGGCAGCGCCATCTCGTAGAGCGGAGACGGACGAGCGCTGTGCCTACGCTGTTGTGCTTAGCGGGGCGCGCTCTAGTGGGAAAGTTGTGTACGTGCTGACTACGCGGAACTATGTACACAACAATATCAGACTTCCCTGGAGCACACCTGAAAATACCCATGTCTCTGATGGACACTGGCCGTCGACAAGGAACTATGTTCTATTACTTAAGAAGTCTTCGTGCCACTCACATATCTGGGAACCTGTTCCGTATGTTCACGCCAGCGTTAGCCGTCTGCACTGGGGCACGGTGTTAAACGCTACCCGAAAATCTAGGAATATAGAATTTGTCTGCTACTCTTCATCGACGGTTCGCATGATCTCATGAGAGAAAAGGGGAAGCTGAGTTTCCCAAGAGTGATGCTTCCTAAATCTGTGATGATTTGTGGACGGAAGTTCTTACTTCCCAAGCCAACGTATTATATTCGGACACAGAAAATGTTCAAGAAACAGCAAACTGTGCAATTTTTCGGTTCCTGTCTTGTACTCTTCTTATGTACATGAGCTACCTGCGCTCTTTTCCAGTCAGTTGTGGCTTTGCGCTGGGCGAGAGATTCGCTGTACATGCAAGCTAAGTAAGAGGCCAATGCCACAGAGTACTCTATGTAGAACTGAACTGGAATTCCATATGGACATGGCGACTTAGTATGTACGCCATACGCGAATCTGTACGATTGCAAACAACGGTATGTTTGTATGATCCTCCTGCGTGAATGATTTCTTAAACGCGAGGTTTGTAAGTTCAGTTTTCCTTTTTCTGTATTCTGCTGCCACACCAGACTGGTCAACGAATGATTGGATAGCAGTCTTAAGGACGTTTCTATGGTTGTATGTTAGTAGCCATTATAATTGTACCAAAAGTAGAACATCTTTTAATCATTAAAGAATCAATTTAATTGTTACTTCAAACATCTTTACTCGATAAAGGAACGTAAATTATGGATATTATGTATGGAAAACAGTCTTCTTCAGTATTTCTTTTGATAGGTTAATGTTGTATCTAAGGGTATCGAGGGGCTTTGGTTCATTCCTGTAGACAGCGAGGAATGGAGGATAGGAAGGGACAGCTAAGGGCACAATTCTGAGACATAATACGACATGGAAACTATTTACTACTGTCTGTTTATGATTGTCTTAGAACTGATCCTCCTTGGTAACAAAACGGCTCAGAACACTGTTGCAGAAACAACGAAGAAATCATGCCAAATTTAAACGGACGCAAAAGCTCAAAGATTGGCGATCATTTACAGTAGCTCGATATTTAGCGCGGACTTGAATGCAATATGGTTACAATAGTTTCCACAACGAAACTTTACCGAGCGGGGTGGCGCAGTGGTTAGACACTGGACTCGCATTCGGGAGGACGACGGTTCAATCCCGCGTCCGGCCATCCTGATTTAGGTTTTCCGTGATTTCCCTAAATCACTCCAGGCAAATGCCGGGATGGTTCCTCTGAAAGGGCACGGCCGACTTCCTTCTCAATCCTTCCCTAATCCGATGAGACCGATGACCACGCTGTCTGGTCTCCTTCCCCAAACCAACCAACCAACCAACAACGAAACTTTGTCTTGAAATCTGGCAGAAAATCCAAAGAGGTTCTGGCCGTATATGTGAAGTATGCTAGCTGCAAGACACAATCAATGCCTTCTCTGCCCGGTAGCAATGAAAATACTATCAACGATATTGCTGCTCAAGCAGAGGTAATAAACACATCCTTCCGAAATTTGTTCACAAAAGACGACGAAGTAAATTTTCCAGAATTCGAATCAGCAACAGATGTCAATATGAGAAACGTAGAAGTAGATATCCTCGGAGTAGTGAAGCAACTAAAATCACTTAACTAAAGCAAGTCTTCCAGTCCATACTGTATACCAGTTAGGTTCCTTTCAGAGCATTCCGATTCAATAGCTCCATACTTAACAACCACTTACAACCGTTCTCTCGACGAAAGATCCGTACGCAAGGACTGTAAAGTTGCACAGGTCACACCAATATTCAAGAAAGATATTACGAGTAATCCACTAAATTACAGGCCCATATCGTTAACGTCGATATGTAGCAGGATTTTGGAACAGATATTGTGTTCGAACATTATGAATTACAACGAAGAAAACGGTCTATTGACACACAGTCAACATGGATTTAGAAAGCACAGTTCTTGTGAAAAACAACCAGCTCTTTACTCATGCGAAGGGATAGCAAGTTGTTTCCGTATTTTTAGATTTCCATAAGGCTTTGGACACTGTACCATACAAGCGGCTTGTAGTGAAATGATGTGCTTGTGGAATATCTTCTCAGTTATGTGACTGGATTCGTGATTTCCTGCCAGAGAGGTCACAGTTCGTAATAACTGACGAAAAGTCATCGAGTAAAACAGAAGTGATTTCTGGCGTTTCCCAAGGTAGTATTATAGGCCCTTTGCTGTTCCTCATCTATATAAACGATTTAGGAGACGATCTGAGCTGCCGTCTTAGGTTGTTTGCAGCTGAGGCTATCATTTTTTGACTGATAAATTCATAAGAAGATCAAAACGAATTGCAAAACGATTTATAAAAGATATCCCTTTGGTGCGGAAATTGGCAGTTGACCCTAAATAACGAAAAGTGTGAGGTCATCCACATGAGTGCAAAAAGAAATCCGTTAAACTTCGGTTAAACGAGAAATCAGTGAAATCTAACGGCCGTAATTTCAACTAAGTGCCTAGGAAGTACAGTTACCAACAACTTAAACTGGAAGGAAAAAAACAGAAAATGTTGTGGGGAAGGCTAACCAAAGACTGCGTTTTATTGGCAGGACACTTAGAAAATGTAACAGATCTACTAAAGAGACTCCCTGTACTGTGGTTGTCCGTCCTCTTTTAGCATTCTGCTGCGTGGTGTGGCATCCTTACGAGATAGGGCAGCAAAGAACGACAGCATGTTTTATATTATCGCGAAATAGGGGAGAGAGTGTCTCTGAAATGACACAGGATTTGGGGTTGACATCATTAAAACAAAGGCGTTTTTCGTTGAGGCAGAATCATCTCACGAAATTTCAGTCACCACCTTTCTCCTCCGAATGCGCAGATACACACATCAAAATATGTTTTCCATCACCCTGGTTCCCAGAACTCCTGAAGATAGATGTTGATAGTGGATATTCTATCACAGAACACAGTACCTCTGATGTCACTAAACCCACCTAAAGACGTAGACAACCATGACTGAGAAGCGTCTATTAGACGGAGGGTTTCCGACAGTTGATCGGTTATAGTCATCCCATAGGAAGGAGATACACGGCTCGTGTATAGTTCAACCAGACGGACCTAGACGGTCAATCTCGAGGTTCGATCGCGTCCGCATTGTTACTTTGCGCCAGAAGGGGCTCTCAACAAGGGAAGTCTCCAGGCTTCTCGGAGTGAACCAAAGCGATGTTGTTCGCACATGCAGGAGATATAGTTAGGTAGGAACTGTGGATGACATGCCTCGCTCACATCGCCCAAGGGCTACTACTGCAGTGGATTACCGCTACCTACGGATTATTACTCGGAGGAGCCCTGACAGCAATGCCACCATGTTGGATTGTGCTTTTCGTGCAGCCACAGGACGTCGAGTTACGACTCAAACTGTGCGCAATAGGTTGCACGATGCGCAACTTCACTCCCGACGTCCATGGCCAGGTTCATCTTTGCAACCAGGACACCATATCGCACGATACAAATGGAACAACAACATGCCGAATGGACCACTCAGGATTGACATCACGTTCTCTTCACCGTTAACTGTCGCGTATGCCTCCAACCAGACAATTGTTGGAGACGTGTTTGGAGGCAACCCGGTCAGGCTGAACACCTTAGACACACTGTCCAGCGAATGCAGCAAGGTGGAGGTTCTCCGCTACTTTGGGGTGACATTATGTAGGGCCGACGTACGCCGCTCGTGGTCATGGAAGGCGCCATAACGGCTGTACGATACGTGAATGTCGTCCTCCGACTGATAGTGGAACCATATCGGCAGGATAGTGGCGAGGCATTCGTCTTCATGGCGACAATTCGCGCCCCCGTCGTGCTCATCTTGTGAATGATATCCTTCAGGATAACGACATCGCTCGACTAGAGTGGCCAGCATGTTCTACAGACGTGAACCCTTTCGAACATGCCTGGGATAGATTGAAAAGTGCTGTTTATAGACGACGTGACCCACCAACCACTCTGAGGGATCTACGCCAAATCGCCGTAGAGGTGTGGGACAATCTGGAACAACAGTGCCTTGATGAACTTATGGATGGTATGCCACGACGAATACAGGCATGCATCAATGCAAGGGGACGTGCTACTGGATATTAGAGGTACCGGTGTGCGGTGAGTACAGCAATCCTGACCACCATCTCTAAAGGTCTCGCTGGATGGTTGGTTCAAAAATGGTTCTGAGCACTATGGGACTCAACTGCTGTGGTCATAAGTCCCCTAGAACTTAGAACTACTTAAACCTAACTAACCTAAGGACAGCACACAACACCCAGCCATCACGAGGCAGAGAAAATCCCTGACCCCGCCGGGAATCGAACCCGGGAACCCGGGCGTGGGAAGCGAGAACGCTACCGCACGACCACGAGATGCGGGCGCTGGATGGTTGTACAAGATGCAATGTGTGGTATCGTGAGCAATAAAGAGGGTATAAATGATGTTTATGTTGATCTCTATTCCAATTTTCTGTACGAGTTCCGGAACTCTCGGAACCGAGGTGATGCAAAACGTTTTTTTGATGTGTATATTTTGTTGACGCCGATCTATCTAGGTAGAAACAATCACCATAATAAAATAAGGGAAATCAGAGCTTGCGCCGGAAGCAATTGGTGTTGGTTTTTTCCTCGCGCTGTAGGAAATTGGAATAATAGAGTATTATCGTGAATGTGCCTCTGCCAGGCACTTTAATGTGATTTTCCGAGTATCCATATAGATGCAGATGTAGATGTAGATGTAGAGTGTGTGCCGTAGGAAATATCCACCACATCCAGCAGTGGCCTTAGACAAGCGTTCAGACGCCGTAGATAACAATCACGGTGGCAATAATAGCAGCTGCTTCTTGATTCTCGGAAAAGAAAGCTACACACGCACGTCTGGAGTTGTTGCCGTGGAGAGCGCTGCAGAGGACGAGCAGTACGAACTGTTCAGCAAGATGCAGACACAACTGCTGGGCAACATGAAAAAGTTACTGAACTCCATCAATGTCAGTCGATATTCCAAAAATTTCAAGAAACAGCAAGAACAAAACAAGAAAAAGCCAAATTGAGCTCTTTGAACTATTCAACGTGGGCAAATAATTTCCATCCCGTTAAACGAAAATTAGTTCTCTCCTTTAAAAAATAATATACTTTTTTCACATTTCCTAACTTTCTAGTAACAAATCTAGCTTTGGTAAGAAAAAAATTCGATTCAGGTATGAGAGCAGGTTTCCAGTCACCCTCATCAAAGATCTACAAACCACTTTATTTTCTCTGAAGTAATAACAGTTTGTGATTCTTGGGCTCCCGCTGTCGTAGGTTCGAGTCCTCGTTCGATCATGGCTGTGTGTGTTGTCCTTAGCGTAAGTTAATTTCAGTTAGATTAAGTAGTGTGTAAGCCTAGGGAGCGATGACTTCGGCAGTTTGTTCCCATAGGAACTTACCACTAACAGAATGATTCTTGGGTATCTAAAATTTCAAAACTAATCTCGCCAAGAATCTGAGGATCCACCTAAGTCCTACTCCATAACGTAAAAGGAAAGCTACATGTATACAAAAAACAAAATGCGCTCCATATCTTATCCTTTAATTTTTATCACATGTAGCCTCACACGAGCCTTTGTTATTGAAATTAGAAAACCAATGTGACTCGAGATCTTTCGATAAATTCATTGCTTGCCTTCGTTATGAAGTTCACAGCTACTCTGTTTCTTACTTCTCGTCTGCCAGTCCCTTTTATTTGGAAATAAGTATTACATCACAGAAGAAACGAGTATCGTTTATTATTTCTTTCATGGCCTCACTAGTTTTAATAAGTCAAAGGAAAGGGAAGTCAATGATCAAACTCGCCTTTTCGAGCATCTGATTCATTTCATATCAACATTTACTTCCACTGATAGCAGCATTCTGTTATGTTTCCTCCTTTGATTTTTACTTTCAAATTTATTCACACAATACTTTTTATTCCTCGATCGGTAAAGGGAGTTATCGATAGTCAAAACCTGTTGAGTCATACCACGAGTGGGTTTCAATACAAGGCTATTACAAATGATTGAAGCGATTTCATAAATTCACTGTAGCTCCATTCATTGACATATGGTCACGACATACCACAGATACGTAGAAAAACTCAAAGTTTTGTTCGGCTGAAGCCGCAATTCAGGTTTCTGCCGCCAGAGTGCTCGATAGCGCAGTGAGACAAAATGGCGACAAGAGCCGAGAATGCGTATGTCGTGCTTGAAATGCACTCATATCAGTCAGTCATAACAGTGCAACGATACTTCAGGACGAAGTTCAACAAAGATCCACTAACTGCTAACTCCATTCAGCGATGGTATGCGCAGTTTAAAGCTTCTGGATGCCTCTGTAAGGGGAAATCAACGGGTCGGCCTGCAGTGAGCGAAGAAACGGTTGAACGCGTGCGGGCAAGTTTCACGCATAGTGATGCGAAAGATTCAGTGTTTAAACCTCCTCTACCAAGAAACGTGCCAGAACTGCGAGCTCACATCAACAATGCTTTCGAACTCATTGATGGGGACATGCTGCGCCGAGTGTGGGAGGAACTTGATAATCGGCTTGATGTCTGCCGAATCACTAAAGGGGCACATATCGAACATTTGTGAATGCTTAAAAAAACTTTTTGAGTTTTTGTATGTGTGTGCAAAGCATTGTGAAAATATCTCAAATAATAAAGTTATTGTAGAGCTGTGTAATCGCTTCAATCATTTGTAATAACCCTGTACTTACGAGCTTCGTCTATGTACGGCAACGTGATATGCTAGACAGCCACTAAAAACAGTCCTGATTCCATTACCATATGGCCAGCCTTTGGGGCAAAGTGTAGTGTGATACAAGGAGTACAGATAGCTGAACCGCAGGCGGACGAAACGGTTTTTTATGGAGAAGATGAAAATATTATAAATTAAAAACTATCCGTGTTGCAACAAAATATAATTTGTGTGTGGGCGTTCCTTAGTTGTGTTGCAGTGTTCACTTAGAATCCGCACTATACATGACACTACGTTAGAGTGCCACTTAACGGAATAAACCAAAGAAGGACGTCACGGGAACACGTGTAGCAGACTGTTTACTGGTCAAAGATATCACAACACTGATCGGGGACTAAGTGCTGCTCTTAGTCACTTCATGGCTGTGTGCGCTGTCCCCGCCCCACTGATGAGTTTTATTATTTGCGTAGTTCGGCTCTGGCTTAATGTTGACTAAATTCGTCGAGTGAAAGAGGGAACGGCGCAGATGATGAAGAAATTGTCACCTATGGCGATCATTCACCAGTAACTGACGCTGTCTGACTGCTTCTAGTTATAACTCTTATTCGGAACTCCTTTTTTATAATAGTTACAGCGATTTATTTGTGATACCTATGTACAGTCGGCTCTTGAGGTACCGCCTACTGCGTTACCGGCCGTTAAATTGCTTCTTCCTACTTTTGCTCTTATACACCAAGTTCCTCATTATACATTCTTCGTTTTTTTCCTCCGAAGTCCAACAACCGCCTCTGAGTATCCCGCCGCCGCGCCTATGGACCTCCATGGAGCGACGTCATCAGCCTCACTGTGCTTGCTCCAAGGCGGCCAGCTACTTGCCGCGTCAACGAAAGTCCGCGCCGGTTGTTGGCTCGGTGTTTGAATTATCTGCACATATAAAAACGAAATACTTCCGCAGTATTTATGCACATAACTAACAAATCCTAACCCGCAACTCAATTTTATCATTTAATTAGAATTTGTGTTAGGCCAGGGGCGATAGATGGCGCATGCAACAGACCACTTGTCGTCTGTTACACAACACCAGCGAGGAGGCATTCTACAAGATTTAGGGCAAAGACTATCACGTACGTAAGCTCAAATCCACGGTCGTTATCACAGATTAAGTAGCTGAATATAGCTAATCAGCAAAATATTTGCTTGCCTAGAGAGCTGGAGACAGGCTCTGGAACACACATCTCCCTTCAGTTTTTTGTACCATCGGCTTCAAGAGGAAATTATGCACACTCTACGACACGCCAGATTACACCGCATATACAACGAAGACACTGCATCGTTCGACCAGTGTGATGATTCGCTCATCGTGAGTGCACCCGGGAACAAATGAGGAACTTCCTGTTCACAGATGAGATGCAGTGTAGCCTAGAAGGTGATCCATGCCAGCTGTTCATTGGCTCTAACCTGGGAAGATTATAATCCTGGATACATTACAGAAATAATACCTATGGTGGTACCAATATTCCTATTTCATGTTAATTACGTGTTCCACTCCAAGAGATTTCGATGGCTATTATGATGGCTGTGGTCTATACGGATGACATCCTGCAACTGTACACTTGGGGATATCTGAGTGGCGCTTATGGAATTTTGTTCCATTTCATGGATTATCATGTCAGAATTCACAGAGCTCGTCCGGTAGATGAGTGCCAGCAACTTACGAACACCAAACTTTTGGATTTTCCTGATCATTCCCTGGACGTAAATCCTAGTGAAAATACATGAAATGCTTTAGGCGAATTAATTGACAACGAATCGCTGTTTTTTATTCTGTTCGAAATCTTTTCTTTACAATGCGTTCTGTTATTGGATGTTAGTATGAGTAATTCTGTTTCAGCACTGAAACTCTGAAACGTTTTGCTCTCTGACTATTGCATATATTGCGACATATTTCTGTAGGCATTTGGGGAGTGCACCAGGAACACAGTTATCGTAAACGCATAGCAGGTATGGTTCATTACATCGGCTGACATATTTGCTATATGTAAATGTCGTGTGACTAGGGCGTCCTATCGGGTAGACAGTTCGCCGGGTGCAAGTCTTTCGATTTGACGCCACTTCGGAGACTTGGGCGTCGATGGGGATGAGATGATGATGATTAGAACAACACAACACCCAGTCCCTGAGAGGAGAAAATCTCCGACCCAGCCGGGAATCGAACCCGGGCCCTTGGGACTGACATTCCGGCACACTGACCACTCAGCTACCTCGGGCGGACACTTGCTATATGATCGAGTGACACCGAAATTCTTACCTTCTTCCAAGCTAGCCTGTTCATATAACAGTACTAAAAAAGTTTTCAGTTTCGGAGTTTTTCCAGTAAATTACTGAGAACTGTAGATCTGTATTTCCGATAACTGAGTCGTCGGTCAGTATTGACAGCAGAGTTCTCAACCTCTCAGCAGTCTTCTATAGGAATTGGAGGCCGTAAAACCATTGCCAGCACTACGTAGCGTTTGTACATTAAACTCTGTGGTTGTGAACCGTATCTTTAGTACAGCTATAAGCAAACCGTTGATCACATAAAAATGTGAAAACTTTGCGTGAGAGAAAAATTTGGACACATATATGAGAAATATTATTCAGTAACGAATATTTGAATTAGAAAATGACACGTTACAGCTCATCATCTTTAGCGTGAATATCTGTTACACAGATTTCTATGATTTTTAGGGCTAGTTTATGGCGAGCAAAGAGGAACTATGTATCTCTGAAAACCGAAAGGAATTCGAAGCGTTAGAGGATCATATAGCAAGTGTCCGCTCGAGGTAGCTGAGTGGTCAGTGCGACGGAATGTCAGTCCCAAGGGCCCGGGTTCGATTCCCGGCTGGGTCGGAGATTTTCTCCTCTCAGGGACTGGGTGTTGTGTTGTTCTAATCATCATCATCTCATCCCCATCGACGCCCAAGTCTCCGAAGTGGCGTCAAATCGAAAGACTTGCACCCGGCGAATTGTCTACCCGATAGGACGCCCTAGTCACAAGACATTTACATACAGCAAATATGTCAGCCGATGTAATGAACCATACCTGCTATGCGTTTACGATAACTGTGTTCCTGGTGCACTCCCCAAATGCCTACAGAAATATGTCGCAATATATGCAATAGTCAGAGAGCAAAACATTTCAGAGTTTCAGAGCTGAAACAGAATTACTCATACTAACATCCAATAACAGAACGCATTGTAAAGAAAAGATTTCGAACAGAATAAAAAACAGCGATTCGTTGTCTATTAATTCGCCTAAAGCATTTCATGTATTTTCCTTTTACGAGTTTAAATGAATGCCTATTCACAGTAAATAGCATTATACTTTATTTGCGAATAGTTTTATTGCTCTTCGTATGACTTTTCTCGCGAATACGCACACTGCTCAGTTCATAATTGATTTTCAGCTTTCGTGTGATACTCCAGTAAAAGGGAACTATCATCCCGTCACAAAGCGTTCACTCACTGACCTGGGAAGTGTGGACATGCAGGTTTCATTACGAACGATGATACAGCCTGTCTGTGTTGTACTCTAGCGTTCATTACTTGAAATGCTATATGGTCAGCCGGCTGGCTAGTGCCAGTATGTGACTCCATCGATACCCGCAGCCGCAAATGGGTTGCAATCGCCAAATGCGTAGTTCTCTACAAACATAATAATGTCCGATCACGACTGTGGTCGCTCTCTGACAGCCGTGTACGTCGTCATATATTCGTACACGTAGAGTGCACCAGGAGCACTTCAGTGTACAGATCTCGCTACCGACTGAAATTACGGTCCGATTATTTCATGAAGGTTCACAAAGTCGAGCGCAGGCTGCTAAAAGTTGGGCTGATCTGATCTTTACTGACCTGTGAAACTCGCTGTTCTACCAAGAAACGAAGCTGAGTGTTCGTAATAGATATGGAGACCACACGTTAACCCAGAATTAGAGGGACGCGTTACATTCAGAATTTAAAAAAAGAATCACGTCATCCATAGAGAAATTACGGTACAAATACAGGGTTATTACAAATGATTGAAGCGATTTCACAGCTCTACAATAACTTTATTATTTGAGATATTTTCACAATGCTTTGCACACACATACAAAAACTCAAAAAGTTTTTTTTAGGAATTCACAAATGTTCGATATGTGCCCCTTTAGTGATTCGGCAGACATCAATCCGATAATCAAGTTCCTCACACACTCGGCGCAGCATGTCCCCATCAATGAGTTCGAAAGCATTGTTGATACGAGCTCGCAGTTCTGGCACGTTTCTTGGTAGAGGAGGTTTAAACACTGAATCTTTCACATCACTATGCGTGAAACTTGCCCGCACGCGTTCAACCGTTTCTTCGCTCACTGCAGGCCGACCCGTTGATTTCCCCTTACAGAGGCATCCAGAAGCTTTAAACTGCGCATACCATCGCCGAATGGAGTTAGCAGTTGGTGGAACTTTGTTGAACTTCGTCCTGAAGTGTCGTTGCACTGTTATGACTGACTGATGTGAGTGCATTTCAAGCACGACATACGCTTTCTCGGCTCCTGTCGCCATTTTGTCTCAATGCGCTCTCGAGCGCTCTGGCGGCAGAATCCTGAAGTGCGGCTTCAGCCGAACAAAACTTTGAGTTTTTCTACGTATCTGTAGTGTGTCGTGACCATATGTCAATGAATGGAGCTACAGTGAATTTGTGAAATCGCTTCAATCAGTTGTAATAGCCCTGTATAAAGGCCGAAACGACTACGGGATTCAATAAAATTCTCTACTGCAACAGCGGCGGATTTTCATTAATTAAACTATCGTAACGATAGGAAGGCAAATGAAAACCCCAATTTTCGATTTAGACGTATTCCATATTCGTATGAACAGTTTGATTAGGTCCGCTACAAAATCCTTTCATATAATTATATATTATCGAGGAATGTACAGATGAAATGTGTTAGTATTTAGGACTAATGGGTCTCAGATAAGACTCTAGCTTTCTTCTTCAGGGTCTCCGTCGTCTTTGTAAATAACTTCGGTTATGGCTGGCGGAATAGTCTCTTCAACAATGATGTATTTGATTTCTTTCATTCTTGTCAATTTGATGTATTTCTTCGTCTACATCTACATCTACTTCCATACACCGCAAGCCACCTGACGGTGTGTGGTGGAGGTACTTTGAGCACCTCTACCGGTTCTCCCATCTATTCCAGTCTCGTATTGTTCATGGAAAGAAAGATTGTCGGTATGCCTCTGTGTGGGCTCTGATCTCTCTGATTTTATCCTCATGGTCTCTACGCGAGATATACATAGGAGGGAGCAATATACTGCTTGACTCTTCGGTGAAGGTATGTCCTTGAAACTTCAACAAAAGCCCGTACGGAGCTACTGAGCGTCTCTCCTGCAGAGTCTTCCACTGGAGTTTATGTTGTGGGTTGGCAGGAGAGCCAACACCGTGTTATTAGAGGAAGCCGAAAGGCACGCGTTTTAGCTCACGCAGGCTGGCGTGAGGCCTGGAACAGGACAAGGAAATTAGAATTTAGAAAAACGGACGTAGCTGGTGGAATACTTAACTTTAATTCATTAATGATGAGCGTCGCTCTTGACTGTACATTATTCACAATATCAATAGTAACTGAACATGGCGCCTTGCTAGGTCGAAGCAAATGACGTAGCTGAAGGCTATGCTAACTATCGTCTCGGCAAATGAGAGCGTATTTTGTCAGTGAACCATCGCTAGCAAAGTCTGTTGTACAACTGGGGCGAGTGCTAGGAAGTCTCTCTAGACCTTCCGCGTGGCGGCGCTCGGTCTGCAATCACTGATAGTGGCGACACGCGGGTCCGACGTATACTAACGGACCGCGGCCGATTTAAAGGCTACCACCCAGCAAGTGTGGTGTCTGGCGGTGACACTACAGTTTATCTATCATCTCCATAACGCTTTGGCGATTACTAAATGATCCTGTAACGAAGCGCGCTGCAGTCCGTTGGATCATCTCTATCTTTTCTGTCAACCCTGTCTGGTACGGATCCCTCACTGGTGAGCAAAATTAAAGCAGTGGGCGAACAAGTGTACTGTAACCTACTTTCTTTGTTTTCGGATTGCATTTGCTTAGGATTCTTTCAATGAATCTGTCTGGCATCTGCTTTACCGACGATCAACTTTATATGATCATTCCATTTTAAATCACTCCTACTGCCTACTCCCAAATAATTTATGGAATTAACTGCTTCCAGTTGCTGACCTGTTATATTGTAGCTAAATGATAAAGGATCTTTCTTTCTATGTGTTCGCAGCACATTACACTTGTCTACATTGAGATTCAATTGCCATTCTCTGCATCATGCGTCAATTCGTTGCAGATCCTCCTGCATTTCAGTACGATTTTCCATAGTTACAACCACTCGATATACAACAGCATCATCCGCAAAAAGCCTCAGTGAACTTCCGATGTTATCCACAAGGTCATTTATGTATATTGTGAATAGCAACGGTCCTACGACACTCGCCTGCAGCACACCTGAAATCACTCTTGCTTCGGAAGACTTCTCTCCATTGATAATGACTTGCTGCGTTCTGTTATCTAGGAACTCTTCAATACAATCACACAATTGGTCTGATAGTCCATATGCTCTTACTTTGTTCATTAAACGACTTTGGGGAACTGTATCGAACGCCATGCGGAAGTCAAGAAACACGGCATCTACCTGGGAACTTTATACATATTAATTCTAGCTGGAACAAACATAAGCTGCCTTTACCAATATCCCAGATCACTCTAATGTTAGAATAAAAATAAATCAACAGTTAAAGAATCTTTTGTTCATGATTTTAAAATATTAAATGTGCAGCCATTCAAACAGCTTTAATCCATTACAAACACTTTAACTCTTATACATATACCTTTAGTTAAAATAAACAAAATCTGCCCTTGATAATACTCCAGATCACGTTAACGTAACAACAGAAATAAGCCAATCATCTGAAGATTTGTTATTAATTTAAATATACAGGTCCTAGCCATACAGACAACTGCACCTCACTGCAGAACCAATAACTCTGTATTATTGTTTCCTAGGGATTCATGTAAAAAAAAAAAAACTGCCTGTAAGATACAAATAGAAATAACATAACAGATCACCTGAAATTTATTCTTGTAGTAGTTTATTATTATTTTCTCTAGTGCTCTCATGTTATCAACATTCTAATGAAAAAACTTGCCCTTATATCGACTTTAACACATGTAAAGAACAACAAATTACATCTCTGTACAAAGTAGGCTTATGCCATATCTCTCTGTCAAGATCTTTGTTATAAGCAACAGTTGTAAAGCGCATGCTGGATGCTGGTAAAGTGTCACTGTTAAAGTGTGAACTAATATAGTTCGTGTGAAAGTGTTCTGGACATCAAAATGGAGGCAGACAGATACGAAAAAAGCCGCCTATACTGTCGCAGTAAGTAAAAACTAAATTTACATCGATATCGAAAGATAAGGTATAGTCATGGCGATACATTGAAGTGTGACCCATCTTTCTGCCATAGAACCAGCACCCAGCATTATGCTACCACCAGTAATGATGTAACTTCCGGATTCTGCCGAAATCATCTGAAGATGAACCTGAAAGGGTTCGAAAACCGGTTAATGTAATAAAGCATTATTAATGAAAAAGTGACTGGTTGCAGTTGTGTATAATTTATTTACTTTAAAAAAAGACATTTAAAAAATTTCGGCCTTTAGTCTGTCATCCACTTTCAGTACCATTTTGGTCACAGAGTGTCTGGACATTTTGTTTTGATTCACCTATCGCTTTGACATAAGACCAAAATTTCTTAGGATTTTCTGCCATGTCAGTACATAGAATTTTACTTTCGAATTCATTGAACGCCTGTCACATAGCCTTCCTCACACTACAATTCGCTTCGCGTAATTTTAGTTTGTCTGCAAGGCTTTAACTATGTTTATGTTTGCTCTAATGAATTCTCGTTCGACAATACGTTAAAGTGTCATCCCAAAAATTCCTCCTGTATTATCCTGGTACGAATTTACGGGAAACAGATTCGCACAATGAGTCGAAGAATCTATATGTATAAGGGGCAGTCAAATGAAAACGAGACGAACAGAAAAGTCTTATTATTATATCAAAAGTAATCGACATAGCTGTTAATATATTTATCCCACTGTGAGAAGAGATAGTCAATGCCTTCATGGAAAAACGACTGTTGTTGACTCTGGAACTATGGTACCAACAAAATGCCGTTATGGATATTGCCAAGAATGTTGAGACAACTTTCCAGAATGAAGTTTTCACTCTGCAGCGGAGTGTGCGCTGATATGATACTTCCTGGCAGTTTAAAACTGTGTGTTTTACTCTCCAGAAGTTTCGCTGGGAACCTGCACACAACCTCTGAACGCTCCGGAACTCTCCCTGTGTGATTTCCATATTTTTGGAGACATGATGAATGATATTTGCGTCCATTGATTTACTTTACACAATGAGATGCTCCCCTGGGTACAGTTATGGTTTTGCAGGTAACTATAAATTTTTTTCCATAGAAAACATGCCAGATCCGGCAGTCACCGGGTTTTGTCCCTGACGACGATGCAGAGATGTCCACTGAAAGCTCAAGTGTTTTATTCGAATTGTCGTGGCTTGAACTCTGAGAAGATTTTACTCTTTTTTCCGTGAAGGCATTGAGGATCTTGTTTCACAGGGAGATAAATATAATAACAGCTACTGCAAGTACTTTCGAAATACTAAACAAGTTACTTATTTTTTCCTCTGTCTTGTTTTCAGTTGACTACCTCTTATACATATGCATGCATGTATGCATGTGTATGTATGTCCAGCACCTCCTCCTAATTCACTGGTACAAACACTGTTTGCTGCATGAGAATCAGCACTATGAGGCTTAAACGCTCTGGCTCCTATAGGAGCCGAGATACTGGCAAAAAGGGTTTTTCATTTCCTCTGACAGTCGTGTTGTGCAGATAGTACTGGAATGCCCTGCCGGGACTGAACCTGCAGGTAGCACAGCTGAGCATGGAGAAGGGGAGAAGACGAAAACGATAGAGGGGGATAGATGATGTGGATGGAGAAAGGGGGGAGGGGGGGGAGGAGACCTGGAAACAGAGGGGAGGGGTATTTGAGAGACTGAGAGAGGGGGAAGGGCGGGCAGCAAGAGAAGAAGGAAGATAAGATGGGCAGAGAGATCAGGGAGGAAGGGATCGAAAGAGAGAGCGGGCAGGAAGAGTTAGCATGATTGATTGAGTGGGGAGGAGGAAATGGACAGAGAGACGGGGCTGGAAGGGATGGAAAGACAGAGAGGTGGTAGAGGGGGGAGGTGGGCAGCGAGAGGGGGTACAGAAGATGAAAAGACACGTGGGACCTGTACAAAGAGGACTGTGGATACAAACACTGATGAGACAAAAGTCATGATACAGCGATATCCACATATACAGGTGGCAGTAGTATCGCATACACGAGGTATAAAATGGCGGGACTGACACTGTACATGTGAAAAGATTTCCGTCGTGATTATGCCTGCACGACTTTGAACATTGAATGGTAGTTGGATCTAGGTGCATGGGATATTCCGTTTCGGTAATCGTTAGGGAACTCAATATTCTGAGACCCACAGTGCAATAGTACACCGAGAATACCAAATTTGGGGCATTACCTCTCACTACCGACAACTCAGCAGCCGATGGTCTTCACTTAACGACCAAGACCAGCGACGTTTGAGTAGAGCTGTCAGTGCTAACAGACAAGCAACACTGCGTGAATTAACCGCAGAATCATTGTGGGACATACGATGTATCCGTTAGGACAATGTAGCGAAATTTAGCATTAATGGACTATGGAAGCAGACGACAGACGAGAGTGCCTTTGCTAAGAATAGAAATCGTCTGTAGTGCCTCTCCTGGATTCGTGACCATATCGGTTGGACCCTAGAATACTGGAAAACCGTGGCCTTGTTAGATGAGTCCCGATTTCAGTTGGTAAGAGCTGATGGTAGGCTTCGAGCGTGGCGTAAATCCGAAGAAGCTATGGACCGAAGGCACTGGGCGAGCTGGTGATCGCTTCATAATGGCGTGGGCTGTGTTTATGTGGAATGGAGGGGGTCCGCTACTCCAACTGAACCGATCATTGACTGGAAGTAGATATGTTTGGCTACTTGGAGATGATTTGCAGCCATTCATGGACTTTTTTCCCAAACAATAATGTTATTTTTATGGTTGACTGCGCGTCATGTCACGTAATAGAGAAGTCAGTTCGTGCACAAAATCCTGCACTGGCAACACTCAGCCCAATTATGAATGCCTGTAGAGACAACATTGCTCACATTTTTGCAGGGGATTTCGAACAACATGTGGAGGCCATGCCACGTCGAGTTACTGCAGTACACCGGAGAAAAGGAAGTCCGACACGTTGTTAGGAGGTATACCATGACTTTTGTCAGTTCAGTGTACACTCGGCGACCACACACACCAGCAATCGACACAACGTAAACTCCTCGCAGTTGGGAACGCTTCGTACAGCTTCTTATTAAGAAGCACTATGGACTACAAAATTAAAACGATATCCGTCAGCACCTCATCAGTAACATTGAGACATTTGCATATCAATTCAAACACAGCACAAGAAACAGTGAGGATTTTCCTTCCATATAGCCTTTGCGGCTTCGCCACACCCGCAGTCGCGAGCCAGGCAAGCGAAGCAGCGGTGTCCTGCAGAGTGCATCGGTCCGCCGCCGCGACAGTAGGATTACGTTTAAGGCGATAGCAAATGGATAACTTCCACTTATATGTTATAACAAAGCATTGCTGAACCAATAGCAACGTAGTGCATTCGATACAAGTGTGCACGTTGTGCAAATCACTGCACAGCCGCGCACAAGCGACAACTTGCTCAAATCATTGGCCATCGACATAGCTCCAGCTTCTCTAAGGCGCTGGCAATGAGACGTGCGACCCTTCGCGTCACGTTATTGGGGGAGAAAGGAACGAGAAGCGGCGCCACACCCACTCAACCTTTCTGGCATTTCATCACGCCAGCTCGACTACAGGGCTACGTACAAGATAAAACCTTACGGCTGCCTTCCGCTTACTTTCGCAGCATACTGTTTCTTACATCTTCACAGACACTGCTGCCGTCCAAATACCTAAAAGAAAACGTGTGTCCCTGTTCCTAGAAACGAAAATAAGAACGCAGTCGATAGAACATCCACGAAATGAACAGTAACACTGCGAACCACATCTTACACATGTACAGACTCGGAAGCGAACCAACGGTATGGCACACGCTTACAATATAAGAGACAGCGCATTGCTGCATACAGAGCCTGAGAGACCGCGTAGCAGCGTAAGTCAATATTACAAGACAGAAAGCATCAACTTACAGAGACTCAGAGACATTAAAACAGCGTGAGCCTCGACTACAAGAAAAGAGATAGGAAGAGTCAAAATCTGCAGACTAAGGTACATTATAACAGAGTGAGGCAGTTACAGTGCAGGGACAGATTTATCAGAAGGCGGGTACGCTGCTGCTACCGTCAGAACAACCATCGAACTTTCGTCAACTGTACTTCATGGGAGATAAGGAAATGGAAACAGATAAGAGGTGTGCGTACATCTCAGGAACAAAATATGAAATTGTTTTAAACTTGCCAGGACTGTTTCTCTAGCACAATGATCTCATCAAAATGTTTACAATTGCTTTGGAACGTATGCCAACGAATGGCTGTCAAGCAGTCTTATGGGCAGGTCGACGGCCACCAGGCAAGCATGAACGGCTTTTCAATGCTTCACGTGTACCAGACGTTGCGGTGTTTATTGCAACTGACTTCTGCGATCACTGTGACACCGTACTCCAACGCCGGAGCAATAAATTATTTTTCAATGCTTCAATGAAAGTGGGAAATGTGTATTTCTTCTAATTGAAATAACAATTACAATAAAAGAAGTGCAACAAAACTAGGGATTGTAAATTCTTGTCACTACTTTAATGAAAGTGAGAAACAAGTATTTTTTCCTGGCTCCAGCACCTTTTCTACAAATACTAAACAAATACGAATTAAGTGAAAGGCGTCCTTGCATTTGTTGGGACTATGAAAGGAACGTTTTACCACCGGGTGCTCTCAGCACTGTTGGTGTAGGAAGCTTTTTCTGAATCTTTGAAGTTGAAACAGTGATTGTAGGAACTAAAATATTCAGAAATGACAATGGTTCCAAGGTTAATTTTTCTTTAAATACACTAAGGGGTACACGCATTTTAATTTTGCGAACTACTTCGAACAAATACGTGTTGTTACCTCTCTTTACTGTTTCAAACACTGTACACATTTTCCAGTGTGAACTTCCGCCGCATCTCTCACCAGCTTCGGACGGGCAGGAAGTCCCGATCACCAGAGTAGCACGAATTTTCTGGCCTGATTCCACTGACCTTGCATTATAAATGAAGCCTTTGTAATGTAATGCGCCATTTGTGTAGAATGTGTTTAGTTGTGCTCAACGGTAAGATCATGAGTATCCTCACTTATATAGAAGACCGTTTATTGATAAACGGAGGAACGTAAATACATTAAACGAAAAACCAAAAGTTTAAAGGGTATTTAATGAGAACGAAAGCAAAATTTGTAAAAGTGTTGCGTATTCTAATAAAATTAAGACGTAAAAGAAGTTACACAATACGAATGGAACTAAACTTAGGTGGGAAGTAATTTAATGGGACGGCAGGTTACAAAATTAAGTTTAACCCAATTCGTGCCATGCATGTTACTTAAATTCTTGAGGATGTGTTAAGTCCACACTATATTTAACATAGACAGTGGGCTCTTGAGTTGGTGACTCGTGACAAGTGCAGCAGAAAACATTGCCCAATGTGTTTATGTTGGCTGATGGACTGACATTTGCAGTAAATGCTAAGATATAACATCTTGGCTCTGAACGCACTGTGCAGGCGTCACTATCTGCACCTTCTTCGAGTAGCCAACATGAAACTCTATTCATAGATGGATCAAGTGGAACCAGTATCATGCCATTAGCCCCCAATATTAAAGCCACGAATGTTAACGAGGCCTCCCTCAGCACTGAGGAGTATGTTGGCCCCGGATCGAATCCGCCCGTCCAATTAACAATGAAGAATTAGTGTGCCAACCAGCTTGGATGTGGTTTTTGGGCTGTTTATCAAATTCCACTAGCTGATACTGTTTCCATGTTGCATCTCACATAAACACGACTCAGACATTTAGAGGATTTACATACTGGCGTCACTTTATATACAGACAGATTGGGTACATTGCTTCTGTCGTCGGGGTGAATAAGAGACTGATGACATTCGCTGTTTAGTCTCCTTAAACACTTACTCAGTTTCAGTGACAGACTGTCCACTCCATCATGACCCCAAGAAAAGAACCACCTTCTCGTAAATTAAGATGAGGATTTACCACAATTTACACAACAAACAAACAAAAAAATCCTAATAGGTATTTGTGCACTCGACTGTATTACACGCGCAAGTGATTCTTCCGAGATGAAAGTAATTCATATCCTTCTCTCATATCGTAGCACTTGCTATAGTATGAAGTGAGAAAATAATCATTTTAGCGTTCTAAAGCTTAGTATGACATCAGATTCTTATTGCATCCCTGACTGAAAAGGCTGCAAATAGCAGGGAGCTCTCCATTCTTTTGTCCAATTGTTTGTTTTCTTTCTTGGACTCCTACCTCTTGAAGATTCTGATTTTAAGGCTTTGCGGACATCGAGTTTTTCAGTAACATGAACCGTATATTATTTTGCTAATTACGGTATGGGTGACATGCAGGAAAGGAAAGTCTCCCCTTCCCCCCTCCCCACCCCCCCCCCCCTTAGCAGTGAAGATCTTTGCGCATGTCTGCGTTCAGCGTAACTGCCAACTTCCACTATTATTTACAGAATTAGCGTGACAAACAACAGAACTATGAGAGCAGTTCAGACATCATTCAGTAAGTCGTCAGGAGATGGACTGAAAGTCACATTAACGTCGCTTTCTGGATCATATTCAACGTAAACTGGATTATTAGTTCGGTAATTCCCATACGAGTATTCTGATAGCCAAGGAAACCATTATTGTGGATGTGGTGTCACCGCCAGACACCACACTTGCTAGGTGGTAGTCTTTAAATCGGCCGCGGTCCGTTAGTATACGTCGGACCCGCGTGTCGCCACTATCAGTGATTGCAGACCGAGCACCGCCACACGGCAGGTCTAGAGAGACTTCCTAGCACTCGCCCCAGTTGTACAACAGACTTTGCTAGCGATGGTTCACTGACAAAATACGCTCTCATTTGCCGAGACGATAGTTAGCATAGCCTTCACTTACGTCATTTGCTACGACCTAGCAAGGCGCCATTACCAGTTGCTATTGATGCTGTAAAACATGTACCGTCTAGAGCGATGTTCACCATTTAGGGATTAAAGTTAAGTATTCCACAGCTACGTCCTTTTTTGCTAGTCTAATTTCCTTGAACTGTTCCAGCCCTCACGCCAGCCTGCGTGAGCTAAAACGCGTGCCCTTCGGCTTCCACTCATAGTGGGTTGGCTCTCTTGCCAATCCACAACATTTGGCGACGAGGCCAAACCGCGTACGTAACTATACTGCCCTGATATACTTGTGCAATGGCTTCGCCACCATCTCCAAATGTACTGTCCGAACTTTATCGCTTACAGATTCAGCAGACGCAGGCCTTACGGGATGCCCTTGGACAGCTCGTCCAGGGTCAACGTGCAATGCAAAACGATGCGGCAGCCGCCGCTCCACCACTACCCCAGCCACAACATGCTGTTGCACCAACTTTTCGTCCTTTTGATGCTGCACTGGAAAGCTGGACGGAGTGGTCACGCCAATTTGAATTCCATCCCGCCGCCTACAGAATTCAAGGTAACGAGCGGCAGTCTTTTTTATTGTCCTCCGTAGGAGTGACCACGTACCGTGTGATAGTCAAATTATTTCCCCGACGCTATGTAGCAACTCTGTCCTACGACGAAATTTTGTCTGCATTAGATGCATATTTCAAAGAATCAGTCAATGTAGTTGCGAAAAGGTATACCTTCTTTCGTACCAAACGTACGGCAGGTCAGACTAATAGGGAGTGGGTTGCAACCTTGCAAGCCCTTATTAGGGATTGTGCTTTTGAGTGTCAATGTGGACTCCCTTATTCAGATACTATGGTACGTGATGCAATTGCACAGAACGTTTCTGATGTTCGTATACGGGAACAGATTTTGAAACTAGTCAATCCCTCCCTTCAACAAGTGATGGACATATTGGATCGGCAGGACACACTTTACTTTGCTCAGGAATCATTTGAAACTTCGCCACCCGTGTGTCAGGTTACCCGGCCCGCCGGGCGAGCTGCACGGAACACTAAACAGTCCTCGCGCCCGGCCGCGCCTAAGCCGCCTGGACTCAGCCACGTGTCCCGCGCTAGCATGCAAATGCAGCGCTAAAATCATGCCCGCGGTGTGCTACTAGACATTCGCGTGAGAATTGCCCGTCACGACAAGCTATTTGCTTTTTCTGTAATAAAAAGGACATGTTCAAAGTGTTTGCCAGAAAAAGCTCAGCTCGGAAGCTCAAAACCATTCCAGGCCCTTTGCTTCGCGCCGGAATCGGAATCGAACCAAGGATACTCAGGCTCGCGACACTTCGCCCATGGAAATTCATATAGTTCATGCCACTTCTCCCAGTGCCACTCTCTCTAACAGTGACTGTGTTCATCCCACAAATAGTGTGCGTCGACATCGCAGGAACTCCCGTCAAGTCGCAAGTGATTCTCTACCAGTGTCAGTTCCCGTTGCACGAGACAGTCGCTCTTGTCAGCAGGACAATAAACTTTTTGTAGATTTGGACATTAACGACAAAGTGATACCGTTCCAGCTCGATACCGGAGCTGCAGTTTCACTGATCAATCAAGACACTTACAAACAGCTGGACAAACCTCCATTGCGTGCCGCAAATGTTAAGTACCTATTCAGGACAAGCGATCCCTGTGTTAGGACAATGCATCCTTCTTGCAACATACAAGGGACAAACAAAACTTTTGTCATTTTACGTCCTTTGTTCTTCTGCTGCAGTGAACTAGTTTGGTTTCGATTTATTTCAGTTGTTTAACTTGTCTATAGTAAATCAGATCCTATGAGTGAACCAGACTGTGCCTTCAGACACTGTTTCTCGTCTATGTGAAGAATTTGCAGACATTTTTGCACCGGGCCTCGGTTGCGCTAAGAACTATAAAGCACATTTGGAACTGAAAGTAAACGCGCAACTGAAATTTTTCAGAGCGCGCAATGTTCCCCACGCATTGCATGATGAGGTCGCAAAAACATTACACAATTTGGAATCACAAGCTGTAATTGAACGTGTGCAGGCTTCTCTCTGGGCATCACCCATAGTAATTTTGCAAAAACCTTCCGGAAAATTGAGACTTTGTGTGGACTTCAAGGCAACAGTGAATCCACAACTAGTGACTGCAACTTTTCCTTTACCCCGCCCGGAAGATCTTTTTGACAAACTGTGCCCGGGTAAATATTTTTCGAAGTTAGACCTAGCAGATGCGTACTTGCAAATACCGGTGGACGAAGAATCCCAGCGCGTTCTGGTGGTTAACACGCATCTTGGTTTGTACCGATTCAACCGACTGCCATTCGGGTGTGCATCCGCCCCTGCATTGTTTCAGCAATATCTACAAACTGTTTTGTGCGTCGGTCCCTACTGCAGCAAACTATCTGGACGATATTGTGATCTCCGGAAAGACTGAAGAAGAACATTTAGCCAATCTCAGAACATTATTTCAGGTCTTGCGACAAAATGGTCTTCGCTTGCGCAAGGACAAATGTATGTTTTTTGCTCGTGACTTACCCTATCTGGTACATGTACTCAATGCCCAAGGCATACATCCCAGTCCAGAACACCTCCGTGCCATACAAGACTTGCCTTTGCCGCAGAATTTGAAGCAGCTACAGAGTGTGCTGGGAAAAATAAATTACTATAACAAATATGTTCCCCATGCCTCTTCCATTTCAGCTCCGCTTCATCGCTTACGCCGTAAAGGTGTTCCGTTCGTCTGGACGACGGAATGTGAACGCGCCTTTCGCCAGTTGAAATCGGCGTTGTTTTCCAATACTTGCCTTACGCCATTCAATTCCCGGAAGCCCCTTTTGTTGATGGTGGATGCATCGGATTTCGGGATCGGTGCTGTGCTTGCGCACAAAGATGGTTCGCACGATCGCCCTATTGCCTTTGCGGCCAAATTGCTCTCGTCAGCGCAAAGAAATTATTCACAGATCGAGAAAGAAGCATTGGCTCTCGTATTTGGTGTTACAAAGTTTCATGATTTCTTGTATGGTCGTCACTTTACCATCATCACAGACCACAAACCTTTGATATCGCTTTTTCATCCGACCAAGCATGTACCTCCACGTACAGCGCAGAAATTCATTCGCTGGTCTATATTCCTCTCGCAGTACCGCTACGATATCTTGTATCGGTCCACTGCTACGCACGGAAACGCCGATCCGTTGTCCCGTTTGCCTGTTGCTGAGGATAGAGCATTCGATTCCTCCGAACTTGCTTGCATGTTCATTGATTCGGAAACCGATGACGTGGTCGAATCGTTTCCGATTCATTTTCGTCGTGTAGCTACAGCCACAGCTGCCGACCCTGTCCTGGCTACCGTTCTGCGTTTCGTTGCTACTCAATGGCCCTTGTCAAAGTCACGGATCGGGGATCCGTTAGTTCGCCGATTTTTTGCTCGCAAGGAGAGACTCTTTGTACGACGTGGTGTTTTGCTGTTGTGTTCTGATAATGATCAGTCCAGGGTCGTGGTCCCACGTTCGTTACAGTCCTCTGTCTTACGGCTTCTCCACCAAGGACATTGTGGTAGAGTGAGAACGAAACGACTTGCTCGTCAGCACTGTACTTGGTTCGGAATCGATGCCGCGATTACGAATATGTGCTCTTCTTGCATGGTGTGTGCCGAACAACAATCAGCACCCCCGCGGAAATTCTTTGCATGGCCAAAAGCCACTTCCCCTAGGCAACGCTTACACATCGATTTTGCTGGTCCATTCTCGAATGCTCGATGGTTGGTTGTGGTAGATTCATTCAATAATTTTCCTTTTGTTGTCCGGATGTCTTCCACGACGTCATCTACCACCATCCAAGCGTTATCCGCTATCTTTTGCATTGAAGGTCTTCCACAGACTATTGTTTCCGACAATGGCCCACAATTCATGTCCGCAGAATTTCAGTCATTCTGCAAGGCCAATGGTATTCTACATCTGACGTCCGCGCCGTTTTCGCTACAGTCAAACGGTGCCGCTGAACGATTGGTCAGGACTTTCAAGTCGCAGATGTTGAAGTTGAAGGAGTCGCATTCTCGGGAGGACGCGTTATTGCTCTTTTTGCCCTCGTATCGCTCTCAGCCCCGCGATGGTCGCTCGCCAGCTGAGTTGCTCCACGGTCGCCCTCATCGCATCTTGATGACTTTGCTACGTCCGCCGCATCAGGTTCCTGTGCAGCGACAGACACCTGCTTTTGCTGCAGGCGACGTTGTCTACTAGCGCAACTATCGAGGTTCGCGGCGTTGGCTCGAAGGGCGCATTCTTCGCTGCCTCGGCCACGCGATGTATCTGGGATTGGGGGCCTCTGGTGAGGTGCGTCGGCATCTCAATCAGCTACGCCTCTGTCGTCGCACGGGATCTGCCGCTCCCCGTCTGCTTTCAGCGACGGTGCCGTCCGGTCAGCGCCCTGGGGACCCATCTAATGGCTAGCCTCAGCCCCAGGTGTTACCGCCGATGCCTTCCATTTTGCCTCATGGCGACCCGCCGCCACCGCCGCCGCCTGTTCTCCCGCCGGCGACGCCCGCAGTGCACGCGTCGCTGCAACCGCCGGGCACCTCCCTGGGTCACGCGCCGCCGATCGCTTCCCGTGACCAGTTATCCTCCAACATGGAACTCTTTACCGCTCCGGACCATATGCCGTCTTCGCCCGTCGGGTGCCCCGGCCCGATGGAGGTCGACCCTTCGGCCCCTCCTGTCTCTCTACGGGCGCATACACCGCATGTTGGCGTGCACCCTGGAGCAGGTTTCCAGGCGTTTCCTAGCTCCCCTCGGTCCGAATGGCAGGGTGCGGGTGGCACAGCCTCGCCTGTTGTTAGGCTCCCCACCTCGTCGCATACGTCAACATGGGGTCCTCCCCACGGCTGGCGAAAGCCTTGTGCCACAACCGTCCGCCGATTTGCGGGGCAGGAATGCGGTGTCACCGCCAGACACCACACTTGCTAGGTGGTAGCCTTTAAATCGGCCGCGGTCCGTTAGTATACGTCGGACCCGCGTGTCGCCACTATCGGTGATTGCAGACCGAGCGCCGCCACACGGCAGGTCTAGAGAGACTTCCTAGCACTCGCCCCAGTTGTACAGCCGACTTTGCTAGCGATGGTTCACTGACAAATTACGCTCTCATTTGCCGAGACGATAGTTAGCATAGTCTTCAGTTACGTCATTTGCTACGACCTAGCAAGGCGCCATTACCAGTTGCTATTGATGCTGTAAAACATGTACCGTCAAGAGCGATGTTCACTATTTATGGATTAAAGTTAAGTATTCCACAGCTACGTCGTTTTTTGCTAGTATAATTTCCTTGAACTGTTCCAGCCCTCACGCCAGCCTGCGTGAGTTAAAACGCGTGCCCTTCGGCTTCCTCTCATAGTGTGTTGGCTCTCTTGTCAATCCACAACAGTGGAACTGTCAGAAATTAATTAAGATGAAACAGCAATAATACCAGAAAATAAACAGAGATTGAGCACTTCATTTCGATACATCAAGTCCACAATGTTTCCAATGCCACACAAGGGATCACCATTCAGCTGCAATCTAATGCACAGACTACACGAAAAAATGTATTGACAAATGTAATTTCTCACAGAAAAAATTTTTTTCCAATATTTCATCATCCATACGAATGTCATTTTTAAACCATCTGCCGTGATCAAATTGCTCCCCGCAAAGCAACTTTTGGCCCCACACTGAAATGGCAGATATTCCACCCTTCCCTTCTGTCACACCATTGCAGTTCGTCGCTATGAGCATTTCTGGGAACAAGCGGCGCTTGCCCGTAACATTTCTTAGAGGTGGTTTGAATAGCCACAAGTCCCCGTCGGAAAAAACAATCTACACTTTCACCCTGAAAATTAAATCAACTAGTTACGAACTGAAAACAATACGTCAACAACTACTGAACTTTTACGACAAAAATAAAACGCACCGAAAAATATTGGAATAAGTAACGAACCTTACAATCCATCTTAACCAATCTACCATAAGTAACACTGAAGACCTCCATTTCGAAAACAAACGAAACAGAACTCTAATAAATCAGAATCTTCCACCAATGAAAAAAATATATATTCAGTGATTAGCCTTAGTTACTGTTTATTATCACGGCATTGGAATATATCACGGAATATATATTGATGTTAGAAGTTTTGGTTGGTCTGAAACCTAACAGCGCAACTGTAACTACACGCAGTATAAACTTTAAAATCCTACAATACAGACAAAATATCAGCTAACTTTCTTTACGAATCATAAACGAAGAACGACATTCACACTGGTTGTCAACATCTCCATCATGACTGGCAGTCCACGTTTCCCGTGATTCATCGCGCAGTTACCATCATCTACTAGTCACTCAAAAGAACCCTCCGACACCGTAAGTCCTCTGTAATCCCCTCGACAACATCCTGTGCTATTCCCTCGTGATGAGGAAGGCTACCACTTTAGTGTGAGACAATCTAATGTGAACCAACCAATAAAAACGTGTCTGCTATGCCAACGCTGAAACAAACTAGAGGGTACGGCTGAGGGATGACACTGCACAACTGGACGCTGAAAAGCTACTAGCAATAAGTAGTCAATAAATTCCATTCTATACGTTTGACGGCCACGGTTATCTTCACAGAGCCAGTACCTACACATACGAGTAAAACAAGGAGGAGTAAGGGAAAGACAGACACAGAGAGGGGAGGAGGATGTGGTTAGAGAGAGGGGCAGGAAACTAGGGGAGGAGGAGATGGAAAGACAGAGAGTAGGGAGGAGCAGATGAACAAATAGAGGTGGTACGATGAGATGGACGGAGAGTGGCGATGGGAAAGGTGGACAAAGGGAGAGGTGAGGAGGATGTGTGTGCAGTAGACTACACGTGTCTAACAAGGGCGCGATCGAAGTCACAGGGATAAGGCTACTACATTACAAAAATGAACCACATTGTCCTTCATGAGCGGCGTGGCACCACGGGAATAGGTGAGGGACCCATCGCAAAGTAGTGCGATGTGGCTGCTCTGTCCTATGTATGCAGCCCAGCCGCGGGGCGGCTTATAGCGATATATGACAAAAGTTAGTTGTCTTGTTGTAAAAAATACTGTATGTCAATGAAGCAAAGCTACATCAACTCCTTCAGTTACTTTTTCGATAGAGATTGTCCTTTTGCTTTAAAAAATTAAAAACAACTACTTTTGATTTTGCCTTTTGTCTTCACCATACAACACTTCTCATTCAATTCCGAGGAAAACAATGTGCGCAAACAAAACTGATTTTTGCGTATCTAATGGTTGATAATGAAGTGTCTATGTTCTCGATATTACTCATAGTTATTTTGGTATTTACTTTCTAAGTGTTTACATTGAAAAATGTGGTCACTGCGTACTTTACAGGTTCATTTTAGGAGATGTGTTGCAGCATACCAAACGTAGCTAACACATCTAAACTGTTTTTAAAGCTGAAACGAAAGTCATGTCTAACTAAAGTATGGAGAAAAGAGAAGCTAAAGTACTTTATTCAGCGCGCTGGCACCGAGCGCGATGCTTGAGCGCGCCTCATGAAAGTACTTTCGGTGATTTTTTTTTAAATTTTTTGTGAATGTGTCCCTTAAATTTTTCCCTTTTTTCTTTGTCACATAAAATGAACTAAGAATCAAATAAGTTAAGAAAAAAGACGGCAAAAACATAACAGTATTGAAAAGTATCTACCTGTCTAAAAATTGCCGTTTCACTGATGACCGCTTCGAATTGCTGATTGATTGCTCGAATTAAAGACGAGTGGTACAAACGCGTGCGGTGTAAATGGAACACTACCCATACGCTGTACTAGCTGAGTGTACAAGAGATATTAGTGTAAAGCTTCGTGTGCTACTGATACATCCTTGCACGTAGAGCAGGAAAATAAAAATGGTTGCATAACGATATAATAACTGACGAGATGTTGCATATTTTGATGGTATCGTTAACCATGTTCTTCACGTAAATTTGACCTGCATTATTTATGATCGTTTTTCCACTGAATCACTCTCTACCATAAGGAATGATTGCTTCTTGACGCTCTATATCAACAGCCGTTAAAGGCATATAACTGCAGCATCTCACTCTGGATACTAACATGACAAGTAATCCGAGCTCTTTCGGGTCTAACAAACACAAGCTTAGCATTCTGTTCTCACCAACTGTGAAAGAGACAGATTATTCCATGAATAAATTGTTCTTTATTAATGTTGGACATTCCGCATTACATAAATAAAAAATTGGTCAAATTTAGAATCTACTAGTTTTTCCAAGCTAATTAAAATCATGTAATCGTATTGGTTATAAAATTTCTTTCTTCCCCTCCCGTTCTTGACCAAAGACATACAATTCCGCCAATTATTTCTCTCGGAACTTGTGAAACAGCTAATTCAACAACCGTTGAAGAGGTTTATAAGGATTGTTAACAAATCACATGCACGAGCCAACAGAAAATATATTTTTAAAAAGGCACAATATTTTTGGGACAGCAGCAATTCCCTAACTGTCTTCAAAGTATTGATGGGACACACATCACATTAAAAAACGAAGTAAATCTGGTTCCACGAATTACTGCTACAAATCCTTCTTTTCAATTGGGTTTTTAACTGTCACTGATTTAAATTACAAGTCTGTTATGGTGAATTATACTCGTTTGACTAAGAGAATGACCCAAGCGTTTTTGATGGATACCTCTTCCGAGATGCAATAGAAACAGGAAGATAGAAAAGGGAAGAATATAAAGGAAAGGGGAAGGTGAGATGAGTAGAGGTGAAGAAGAGAACGATAGAAAGAAGGGAGAGGAGGAGATTGCCAGAGAGAGGTGGAGGAGGTACTGAACAGAAGGAGATACAGAAAGAGTGAGGAAGAGGAGATGAAAAGAGAGAGGAGTGAGAATGAGATGTACACAGAGGGAGAGGGAGCAGCAAATGAACATAGATGAGGTAAGAAGGAATGGACAGTGAGAATGGGATGGAGGTGGTGGTGGGTGGGGGGGGGGAGTGGAAGAAGGCACAGAAAAGAGCTGGTTGAGATGAGGAGGTGGTCGGAGAGGTGTGAGTAGTAGATTCACAGGGAGGGGGGAGAGGAGGAAGATGACAGAAAGAAGGGAGTAGGACACAGGTAGATAGAGGGAGACGTGGAGATTGACAGAGGGAGATGGAGGAAGTGATGGCCCGAGGAAGGAAATGGACAGAGAGTGGGGAGGGGGAGATGGAGAGTTGGAGGGGGAAGAGGGGCTGTCTAGGGACAGAGGTTAGCAGTAAACAAACATAGAGAGGGGAAAGAGGAGGTGTATAGAGAGAGGGGTGGAGAAATGTAGGGTCCCCCTGAATAGGTCAGGCGTGCACTACACGCCGGAAGCGGCTACAAGGGTAGCGGAGTACGTGTGGAGTGCACATGGGGGATTTTTAGGTTAGAGAATCCCCTCCCTAGGCCCGACAAGACGCCTCCTGAGACGCGGCAAGATAGGAGTAGGCAAAATGCAACAGGGAATAACAATAGCCGGCCGGTGTGGCCGTGCGGGTCTAGGCGCTTCAGTCTGGAACCGCGTGACCGCTACGGTCGCAGGTTCGAATCCTGCCTCGGGCGTGGATGTGTGTGATGTCCTTAGGTTAGTTAGGTTTAAGTAGTTCTAAGTTCTAGGGGACTGATGACCACAGATGTTAAGTCCCATAGTGCTCAGAGCCATTTGAACCATTTTTTTTGAATAACAATATTAATGTGCTAATAGTAAACTGCAGGAGCGTCTATAGAAAGGTCCCAGAACTGCTCTCATTAATAAACGATCACAACGCCCATATAGTACTAGGGACAGAAAGTTGGCTGAAACCAGACGTAAACAGTAACGAAATCCTAAACTCAGATTGGAATGTATACCGCACAGACAGGCTGAACAGTGAAGAGGGAGGCGTGTTTATAGCGGTAAGAAGTGCAATAGTATCGAAGGAAATTGACGGAGATCCGAAATGTGAAATGATTTGGGTGAAGGTCGCGGTTAAAGCAGGCTCAGACATGGTAATTAGATGTCTCTATAGGCCCCCTGGCTCAGCAGCTGTTGTGGCTGAGCACCTGAAGGATAATTTGGAAAATAATTCGAGTAGATTTCCCCACCATGTTATAGTTCTGGGTGGACATTTTAATTTGCCGGATATAGACTGGGAGACTCAGACGTTCATAACGTGTGGCAGGGACAAAGAATCCAGTGAAATTTTTTTAAGTGCTTTATCTGAAAACTACCTTGAGCAGTTAAACAGAGAACCGACTCGTGGCGATAACATATTAGACCTTCTGGTGACAAACAGACCCGAACTATTTGAAAAAGTTAACGCAGAACAGGGAATCAGTAATCATAAAGCGGTTACGGTATCGATGATTTCAGCCGTAAATAGGAATATTTAAAAGGGTAGGAAGATTTTTCTGTTTAGAAAAAGTGACAAAAAGCAGATTTCAGAGTACCTGTTGGCTCAACACAAAAGTTTTGTCTCAAGTACTGATAGTGTTGAGGATCAGTGGACAAAGTTCAAAACCATCGTACAATATGCGTTAGATGAGTATGTGCCAAGCAAGATCGTAAGAGATGGAAAAGAGCCACCGTGGTTCAACAACCAAGTTAGAAAACTGCTGCGGAAGCAAAGGGAACTTCACAGCAAACATAAACATAGCCAAAGCCTTGCAGACAAACAAAAATTACGCGAAGCGAAATGTAGTGTGAAGAGAGCTATGCGAGAGGCGTTCAATGAATTCGAAAGTAAAGTTCTATGTACTGACTTGGCAGAAAATCCTAAGAAATTTTGGTCTTATGTCAAAGCGGTAGGTGGATCAAAACAAAATGTCCAGACACTCTGTGACCAAAATGATACTGAAACAGACGATGACAGACTAAAGGCCGAGATACTAAATGTCTTTTTCCAAAGTTGTTTCACAGAGGAAGATTGCACTGTAGTTCCTTCTCTAGATTGTCGCACAGATGACAAAATGGTAGATATCGAAATAGACGACAGAGGGATAGAGAAACAATTAAAATCGCTCAAAAGAGGAAAGGCCTCTGGACCTGATGGGATACCAGTTCAATTTTACACAGAGTACGCGAAGGAACTTGCCCCCCTTCTTGCAGCGGTGTACCGTAGGTCTCTAGAAGAGCGTAGCGTTCCAAAGGATTGGAAAAGGGCACAGGTCATCCCCGTTTTCAAGAAGGGACGTCGAACGTGCAGAACTATAGACCTATATCTCTAACGTCGATCAGTTGTAGAATTTTGGAACACGTATTGTGTTCGAGTATAATGTCTTTTCTGGAGACTAGAAATCTACTCTGTAGGAATCAGCATGGTTTTCGAAAAAGACGGTCATGTGAAACCCAGCTCGCGCTATTCGTCCACGAGACTCAGAGGGCCATAGACACGGGTTCACAGGTAGATGCCGTGTTTCTTGACTTCCGCAAGGCGTTCGATACAGTTCCCCACAGTCGTTTATTGAACAAAGTAAGAGCATATGGACTATCAGACCAATTGTGTGATTGGATTGAGGAGTTCCTAGATAACAGGACGCAGCATGTTATTCTCAATGGAGAGAATTCTTCCGAAGTAAGAGTAATTTCAGGTGTGCCGCAGGGGAGTGTCATAGGACCGTTGCTGTTCACAATATACATAAATGACCTGGTGGATGACATCGGAAGTTCACTGAGGCTTTTTGCAGATGATGCTGTGGTGTATCGAGAGGTTGTAACAATGGAAAATTGTACTGAAATGCAGGAGGATCTGCAGCGAATTGACGCATGGTGCAGGGAATGGCAATTGAATCTCAATGTAGACAAGTGTAATGTGCTGCGGATATACAGAAAGATAGGTCCTTTATCATTTAGCTACAAAATAGCAGGTCAGCAACTGGAAGCAGTTAATACCATAAATTATCTGGGAGTACGCATTAGGAGTGATTTAAAATGGAATGATCATATAATGTTGATTGTCGGTAAAGCAGATGCCAGACTGAGATTCATTGGAAGAATCCTAAGGAAACGCAATCCGAAAACAAAGGAAGTAGGTTACAGTACGCTTGTTCGCCCACTGCTTGAATACTGCTCAGCAGTGTGGGATCCGTACCAGATAGGGTTGATACAAGACATAGAGAAGATCCAACGGAGAGCAGCGCGCTTCGTTACAGGATCATTTAGTAATCGCGAAAGCGTTACGGAGATGATAGATAAACTCCAGTGGAAGACTCTGCAGGAGAGACGCTCAGTAGCTCGGTACGGGCTTTTGTCAAAGTTTCGAGAACATACCTTCACCGAAGAGTCAAGCAGTATATTGCTCCCTCCTACGTATATCTCGCGAAGAGACCATGAGGATAAAATCAGAGAGATTAGAGCCCACACAGAGGCATACCGACAATCCTTCTTTCCACGAACAATACGAGACTGGAATAGAAGGGAGAACCGATAGAGGTACTGAAGGTACCCTCCGCCACACACCGTCAGGTGGCTTGCGGAGTATGGATGTAGATGTAGATGTAGATGTAGGGGAAGGAGGAGATGGACAGAGACAGTGGACAGAGACAATGGGCAGGAGGTGATAGACATGTAGAGATGGCAGAAAGTAATAGAAGGGGTGAGATGAAGTGTTGGGCACAGAGAGGGATGTGGAGGAGTTTGATAGGGGGAGGGGAGGAAGAGATCGACAGTGAAAGGGGGAGGAGAAGATGGAGAAAAAAGGGGGAAGAGAATATGGAAAGAGAGAATGGTGGCGAGGTAATGGACAGAGAGAGGGGATAGGAGTAGATGGTCAGAGAGAGTGAGGAGAAGGAGATATATGCAATATATATATATATAACATATGTGTACCTTGGAAATGCTGCGGGTGATTTCTAGTACACCATAAAAATGAGGAGACGTCAACACCAAGTCTCAGAAGAACGAAACTCGATGTTCTAATAAGAAAATTTCTGTATGGAAAGTGCTAAGCGGAAAAAGTTTTTCGAATTTACAAAAATACAGGTTTTTAGGTAATGATTAAACAATCATGAGCTAAGAAATTCTTAATTACATAAGAATGATTACATCACAATCTATCAGGTTATATAAAACCGTTTTGTTAGTCTTGTAAGTGTGTACAATGAATAACAACGGAAGTGAAACTCAGAGATAAGTTTAGAGGTGTCCCAATACTAAATCACCCATAACGTGTTCGTGGTTTATGTGGTATCCATCTCTGTTACGTAGACTAACAGATCTAGATTTCCATGTATGGTCACTACACGAAACATGTGTAATCAGACTGTAACCTTTTTTCGTTATAAATAGAGAGCGAACGTTTCTTTCTTCCATTCAAGACGGGGCTATTTACGTTAAATACCAAGTGTTAAATTTTGTCTCTGATGGGACAGTGTAAAGGAAAAGTAGAAGTTTTACTTAGAAATAATCATTAGTTACAATGAGTATGCAAATGGCAAACGCCAATCGGCATACAAAAGAGCGACGCTTCTCATGACTAAATGGATAGAAAGTAATCTTGAGGTCATTCTGTTTAGTTGTACGTTTGTCAGACGTTCTTCTTGAGTTGTTTGTTCATGGCAAGATGGCCGACGAGTGACAAGCGTGGCTATAGTGCGCGTCAAAACATAAGTTCTGTTCGTATTTCTGATTGTATTTTTTATTTTTTATTATCCTTCTTTTTTTGCAATTTGCGTGTCCATTCAAATCGCGATACTCGATTTGTAGGTCTGATTTTGGTTTACATACTGAACTCAATACCTATAACGAACGTTCTACATTCGCGCTTGTTTTTATAAATACCTTTCTCTGTGAACAATCGCAATAGTGTTTCTTTTTACTGTCACACAAGGTTAGGTTTGACATCTCTGTGTTAAGGCTCGGAAATATCGCGAGTCAATTGAAGTTGCTTTTAGCTGTGACTTCTGACAAACATTTTTCTTACTTCCGTCTGACCCTTTAGTGTAATGACGTTACTGGACTTACGGTAGAAACGAACTTAACATACTATCGGAGCCTAAAGTCGTTTTATAGTGAAATAAGCATAATACATTTCATAACATTCCTTTAGTATTTCATGTTTAAGCTGTTTTTCGTTTCTCTAGATACTATGTGTCTTTGAGTGTAAGCTGCGGGAGCAGCCTTAGGAAAGTAAGTAGTGAGGTGCAATGTGGGAGCTCTAGTTAATAGTTTCGCTCGGGGGAGAGTGGGGGAATTTAATGAGGTGGTCTCTGAGGACGTCGCTGAGGCCCTCTCGTAGAACTACAAAATATGGCAGCAGGAATAGCTTAATAGAGCTACAGGAAGGGAACGATCTGTGCCTTTCAGACACAGTCGGATCAAACTAGGACCTAGCTGATGAAAATGAGGGAAAGTATTGTTGAGGAGATGGGGTGGGGTGGTTGTCAACTGGGAGCTGGTACGAGGGCTAGCAGGAGGAGGACGCGGTCTCACAATTGTGTTGTGGCTACCAGAAGCAGCTTTCAGCTGCCAGAGTTCAGGGTTGAGGAGCCTGATGATGGTGTAGGAGTTGGACATGGGCAGTAGACTCTCGCTATGATTAGGAAGGTTTGAAATAATACTCATGTTGGGAAGAAGAGACTACTGTTGCTACATAGCAGTCGTGCCAGAGCTGTAGGCCCTAAATTACAGGAGGAGTTAGGTAAGGAGTATCAGGTGCCCAGCATTTTAAGCAGTGATGGCTCGATCAGGTGACTGAGAGTTTAGAGCCTTGGTGTGAGAATTTCGCAAAAGATAAACAGATAGGGACAATAGATGTGGCAACGAACAGATTGGTTAAGAGCAGGGCATTCACTAAAAGTGGTAACATGAGTAAGACGTCTTCCCTAAATGTTGGCAGCAATGTGAGCCCAGTAGCGCTGATGCCACAGCATGATCGGCCTCGTCTTGGCAGTGCCATAAATAGTGCCAATGCGGTGCTAGATATGTCGCTAATGACTGCTTGCTGGGCACACTTTGTGTTGGGAGTGGGGGACTATCAGGAAATGGGGCTACACTAGGCACATACTGATCCTCAACAGGTCTGGGAAAAAGAGGTTGGTTGAGTTGATTAATGAGAGTATAGCGCGTTGGTGTGCGGCCACACATGGACAAATAATTGTTTTCATGAGTAGGAGAACTAGGCCTTTTTTTAGGATAAACCACAACAACAGCATCCCCTCTTTTAAAAGTATCGCAACCTACTTAGAGATTTTGTACTGAGAATGCAGGAAATACACTGTTGTTTAAAATTAAAGCAACAAACAGAAATTTTGCCACAGTACAGTACAAGTAGGTGATAGTAAAGTAGGAACAACGTAAAGAATGCAGAACATAAACAACTGCGACTTTCATAACGTTAGACAAAAATGTTCTTGGTTTTTTCCAAATTAACTGATTTGCACACACATTCTGACAACTGGTTAATGTGTTCAGTATAGAGTATGAGCACCTCTGTAAGCAATACAGCCATGAAACAGCACGCTGTGAATGATGCCTTCAATCTCATGTTGTGGCAATAACGCCAGTTCCACCTGCAGAGCTGTTCGCAAGTCTTGGAGAGTGTCTGGTGGAAGCTGACGTCATGCAGCTAGTCACCCAATGCATCACAGACATGCTCTATGGAATTCAAACACGGAAAGCGAGCAGGAGACGTCATGGGTGCAATATATTCCGTTTCCAAGAAAACATCGATCACCCGTGCTCTTTGTGGTCAAGAATTATCGTCCATCTGTACGAAGTCTGGGCCCACAGCACCTAGCAACAATCGCAGGTACCAAGGCCTCGTCACGATTCCTGACAGCAATCAAACCTTGCCGATTCACGCTTACAGTTTCGTGAAGAGGTGTTCGTATGGTTAACATAACCCCTGTCCATACCATTAGTGATCCTCCTCGATATCGGTCTCTTTCCACAGTGTTTGGATCCCGAAATCGAGTTCCACGTTCCCTACAGATGCGAATCCGTCGAGAATCACTCTCCAGACCACATCGGGACTCATGTGTGAAAAGAACATTGGCCCATTGTTCGACCGTCCTGGCAGCACGCTGACGACTCTAGACGTTCCCTTCTGTGAAGAAGCGTCAGAGATACACAAACAGCAGGTCTCAAACAATAAAGGCCACTCTGCCGAAGCCTTCTGTACACTGTTTGCCTCGATTCAACACGTCTAGTGGATGCTGCGGGATCAATGCCAGTTTCTTTGCAGTACGAAGACGGTGCCGTCATGGCCTTACAGCCAAATAACAGTCCTCTCTTTCTGATGTCATAAATGATCTGCCCTGCAGCGGTTTTGGAGATAAAGTTTCGGTCTTCATAAACTGCCGCCATATCCGAGAAATAAAGGAACGATTCACATTAAGCCATCTGGCCACATCGGTTTGCCACTCTCCTGCTTCCATTCTTCCTTTGGCCCTCCACCATAGAGAGTCTGGTAGGCGTTTTCTCTGTGCCATAGTGCATCGCCTGTGACTGTGTACACAGCAATTATGGATGAGGGAGCCGGCCACGGTGGCCGTGCGGTTCTAGGCACTGCAGTCCGGAACCGTGGGACTGCTACGGTCGCAGGTTCGTATCCTGCCTCGGGCATGTGTGTGATGTCCTTAGGTTAGTTAGGCTTAAGTAGTTCTAAGTTCTAGGGGACTGATGACCTAAGATGTTACGTCCCATAGTGCTCAGAGCCATTTGAGCCATTTTGATAAGGGACTACCCGACAAACGCTACCCCGTTTAATCGGTGCCCTGACGTCATCGTTGGTTCGTTGTCCGTTGACCGGAATGCCAGCTTCCGTGCAGAGCACGACGTGCGGACATCTGTTGACAGTTCATATTATTACATCGTGAATTAGACGCAAAACGGGGAAATAGCGGTTTGTTGCTTTAATTTTGGACACCAGTGTAGGATGTAGCACAGTGAAGTGAAGGAACACTACTGAAAGTTGCTCACAGTTACTTATTATTCATCAAAATATGCAGTCCATTAAAAATAAGTTACACCAGCTTGAGGTTGAGTTGCAGTTTTTGAGATGCATGGTAGTACACGTTACAGAGCACTGGTGTAGAGATGATTAATTGCAGTATATAGTGCTATCACCATATGAAGTTCCTACTCTAGGTCTGTCTTAATGGATGGAGATCATTATTTATTTATTTACTGTTTTCTTTTAGTCTGTTATCTACGTATAAAAACGGACCAAACGCTGCACGTGAATTGGCATGAATATATCACATAATATTTTAACAAAATGTCAGAAGTGTTATTATAACAGTGGCGGATCATGTATCTGTACCAGGTGCGGCACACATTTTAATTCTAGAGAAGATCTGATCACAATTAGTGTAGATAAACGTTTTGGATTGGCAGCCACTGAAGCCACTAGATGCCTATAAGACGTTAATAATTCTGTGTATTTACCGCTCAGCTAGTGATAATTTGAACTCTTTCTTCAACAGTGTAACTGAGGTCCTGGAAAAAGTCTCAGCCCCCAAAACTAACATAATAATATGTAGACATGAATATTAACACAGGTACTAAGAATAGAATTAGTAATACCTTCCTAAACATTTTGAACACTTTTGATGTGGCGCAAATGGTAAAGACTGCTAAGAAAGTTTCCAAAATTTCCGCTTACTTTGTAGACCACGTACTTACCGATATTGACAAGGAAAATTGTGAAGTATTTATAAAATATCTTGGCATTTCATTTCATCACTGTCAGATAACAAAGCTGAAGACAGGCTCTGTGAAACCTACAAACTGTAGTCCTACAAAGGGATTTTCTCGATTCATAAGGTACATTGATTAAATTGATTTTTGAGGAGACAGTTTCCAAAGTAGCCATTCGTGGTGTAGCAGTTAAGGAAAACTAGACCTATAACTGGAGGTGTTATAAAGTCCTCACAAACACTTAAATTTCTCATTTATTTGCAAAACCAATTCCTTGAGTATTACCACAAATATAAAAAATATTCAGGAGGATACTACTTGCTGCAAAAAGAATCATTCAACGTCAAAATAATATATAATGGTGAAAATCATAGTACAGTGGTGTGGGATGTCATAAAACTAGAAACTGAAGGTGTTCATATATAGCATACAAGCCCCATTACCTAACATAATTGTCCTTTGCTTAAGGTGTTCTCCCAGAGTACTTAACGCTTGCACGAGTGGTGCCCTTACTAATGAAATATAATGCGGAAAGCTTTCAAAACGACAGGCCAGAGTCACTGCTGTCTTCATTCTCAAAAATAATTGAAGAAAACATGAAAGAAGGACTGATAAGTTACATGAGTAATTACAGCCTCTGTATGAAGCATAGTTTGGTTTCAGAAGTGTGAGGAATCGGCCATTTAAGAGTTCACAAAAATGGTACTTCAAGCTCTTGATAGTGATGGTTGCGTTACAGGCGTTTTCCTAGATTGTTCACGGTTTTTGACACTGTTGACCGTAATATACTGCTAAACAAGCTAGAAGTCTAATTGTAAGAGGAACAGCGTACAAGTGGTTCCAGTCTTACATGGGAAACAGGGCGCAAAAGGTAGAGGTAGATCACACATCTGCGGATGATGACAATTGTCACACAAGAACATAAACATAAGTGCTCCTCAGGGTAGTGTATTGGACCCAGTTCTGCTCTAAATATAAAGGGTGGTCAGAAACATTTTGATAAACTTGTGTGTTGCACGGTAGATTGTGTTGAGAAACAATCGCCCAGAAAAATCTCGGAACGTCTCGCCGTTTCCGAGTTATTTATCATTGAAGTTAGCCAATCAGGCCATTGCGATCGCAAATTCGGGTAACCCGACGAATACTATGACTGCCAGTTGTACTCATAGGATAGATGATAGCGCACAAGACAGCTCAACCTTTGGCTCGGGTCTGATCCTTACTATTGTGCCACGTTCAATTTTTTAACCCCACGGATTTAGAAACCAAAACGAAGCACATGCTGGAGACAACGTATCCGGTAGACCGTTTGTGTTTGCACGCGTAACGACCTGATTAGCTACCTTCAACGCTAATGAACTCGGAAAATGTGCAACGTTTCGAATTCGTTTCTTAACAATTATTTCTCAGCACAGCCTAACTTACAACACCCTTACAATCTCAACAGACTGTTACTGACCATCCTGCATATAAATTACTTTCCAGACTGTGTTGGATGTGGAGAAACGTTCTCTTCGCCGAAGACTGCAACATAATTTTCAGTGATAATACACAAGAACTCCTATTAGAGAAAGTAAGTGAAACCCTCATGGATGTTTACAATTAGGCAGTATGTAATAAATTGACGTTGAACATACAGAAAACCAACAACACATGCTTCAATATATGGAGAGGAAGCAGTTTCAGCATGGATGAAAAATCTACAGATTGTGTGGCGAACACAAAGTTTTTAGGGATGAACGTTGATTATCAGCTACCATGGAATTAACGTACAAAGATACTGGCAAAAAGAATGTCATCGGCAAGTTACGCTCTAAGAGTGGTAGTATCAGCTTGTAACAGTCTGTACCTTGTAGTTACCTACGGTGCCCACATACTCTGTTCTTAGCTATCCGGATTCTTTTCTGTGGATTGAAGGTATAAAACATAGACACAGCTTTTAAACTACATAAAAGGGCCACAAGAATAATATGTGGAAGCAGTAGTTGAGCACACTACATAGAGCTACTTAAAAAATTGAGCAGCCTTACTGCACAAATTGCGTAAATATACAAATGTGTGGTGCATATCAGGGAAAATAGTTTGCTCATAGCTCTAGATATAATCACGAAACAAGAGACATTTCGGAGTAACATTTACCCAGGAAAATCAAACAAAAATGCTCAACAACATATTATATCAGGGGCTAAAAGTATAATAAATTGCCAAAGGATTTGAAAAAGATTACTACGATACATCTGTTTAAAACGTTTGCTAAAATTTTCTTCATAAGTGAAGCATACTGCACAATTTAAGTTTACTTAGTGGATTCAGAGTAGTGGACAGTAATGAAAGGAGATAAATGCAGCACTTTGTCGCATCTCGATACATGTTTATGGTTTGCAGCTTTCACAAGGAAACCATGTGTCAAGATGTAAAATGCGTGATAGAATTGTCCGTTCGCTTTGTATCTTAGGTGGACAGTGGCACATGTTGACAATGGAAAGAATGGGTATGGAGTTGATGCAAGGGGTATCTCCACAGTCCAGGAGTCGTCGGCGGGGTCTTACATTGTGAGGCAGTGAAGAGCGGAACCATGTTTTACATAGCGTGTAACTGTTAACAACCCAAGTGTCATCATCAGATGTCCTCAGTGCGTGCAGCAATGAAGAACGAAACCATATTGAATGTTAAAAGTTACCTGAAACAAAACTGTGTGTAAATCAAGTACCATTATACAATAGGGACTTACCGAATGAGGCAGTGCAGCTGTTAAAACACTGACCTCATAATCAAGAGGATGGATTTGCTGTGTTCGGCCATCCTGATTTGGGTTTTCCGTGGATTTACAGCACAGCTAAGACAAATGCCGGGATGTTTCTTTAATCCTGGCTACGGCCAATCACATGTCCTATCCCCATAGGCTACCTGTCCTGTCCTCATAAAGCATGCTATGTACGTTGTTTATTCAATATTTTCGTCTATTGATTTGCACTGTATTACCTTGACAAATCCTATATCGTCGGGAAACTATCCCCGGGCGACTACAGATAAATAAAACAAAATAAATGCCAGGTGATATGAAGAATATTTGTTTATGCATATCCCTTAATATCGGAAGTTAAACTTTAGAACTGGAAGCAGTAGTAAAATGAAAACGAGATTTACGGTAAAAACGTAAGTAAACTCTTTATTATTTCCAAAGTAATCGCCATAACTTGTAACGGAACAACTTTACCATTCAAATAAACAATTTTATTTAAAAAAATCGTTTTCGATAAATATCTGTCGATTAATCCTGAAACTATACGTAGGCTTTGGCAAAATTTTCAAGCATGTAAAACGTATTAGTCTATATACGTATTATTTTAAAATGATGAAAACAGTGTAATAGATATTAATAAGTTTTTAAGCAACAGCTCTACTCCGAGGATTTAACTGATGATTTAATTCAAGGAAAAATTAATATCGAGAAAATCTAGCAGTCGAATTGGACGACTACTTGGCGTGCTGACATTCCGTGCGTAAACGTCGCAGAAGTTGGAGACAGTGGGGAGGCGTTGAACAGCGTAGACGCACTGTCGATGGCCGCGGATGTAAAGCTATTGTGGTGGTGAAAGAGCATCGAATCTTTATCAAAGGGGAGTGGCTTTCCCTTACACGCTATTAAGTCGTCTCTGCAAGCATCAAGTTGCAGATGCAAGAATTTCCGGACTTATGATGGTGTGATGTTTTATGAGCCATGGTTGCCGCTGCAACGATGACTCTTGGGAGTAGCATGTTGCTTGGCGTAATTAAGTTATCAAACAGGTGAAGAAGTTGTGTGAAATCGTCGTCCACCACACGTACGTCGATGCAACCACAACCACACTTCCGATGATACAAACCACAATAAGACGAGACTTCGAGTTACCCAGTAAAGTACTTTTGTTAACGGAGTAGCAGTCACGTTAGGTCAAATTCAACTATAATTTGATTTGATCATTATAGGTTATTACTAAAATGATTAGACTTTTATTTGATTATTAAGTTAATGGTGGTTCATGGTGGTGGTTAATGGTATTCATGTCCTAGTTCATGAACCACGGGCAACGTATGAGTGGCCAAGTAAGTGGTCTTGACAGTCGGGATACCAGTTACTTTGGAATAAGGCTGGGCATCTCGGACATATTCTGAGTCGTGGTCACCTTTGTGCTCAGACGGCAAAGACTACCAAATACACCGGTTAGTCTCTCAGCCGTTAGGGGTAAAACCCAATGGGACTCGGGGCAAGTAAGGCTAGCAACCTGCTTCCCTGGTACTTTAAATATGATGCTGGCAACAATCAGAGCAAAATGCCTCGGACCTTTGGAGGTGACGGAGTCCCACCTCTAACTGACAAACCAGGGACTCCCAAGATACGACTTGGCAAACAAATGGTAATGAGATGGGGAGCTATTAATATCAATGGGGGCTACTCTGGGAAGAAGGTAGAGCTGGCAGAGGCTGCAAGTAAGATGGGGCTGGACGTTTTAGCTGTTAGTGACATTCGGGTAAGGGGTGAGAAAGAAGAGGAAGTGGGAGAAGACAAGGTCTACCTGTCAGGAGTCAAAGCAGGAATAGCACAATGGGGTGTAGGGCTTTACATCAGGAAAGAAATGGAACCCAGCGTAGTTCCAATAAGGTATGTAAACGAACGACTGATGTGGATAGATTTGACAGTGTCTAGAAAGAAAATTAGGATTGTGTCAGTATATTCGCATTGTGAAGGGACAGATCAAGATAAGATGGATAGTTTTTATGAGGCACTCAGTGATGTAGTTGTTAGAGTAAAGGACAAGGATAGTGTTCTGCTCATGGGTGATTTTAACGCCAGGATTGGAAATCGAACAGAAGGGTATGAAAAGGTTATGGGTAAATTTGGAGAGGATATGGAGGCCAACAGGAACGGGAAACAACTCTTTGATTTCTGTGCCAGTATGGGCGTAGTAATCACAAACTCCTTTTTTAAACATAAGAACATTCACCGGTATACTTGGGAAGGCAGGGGAAACAGATCTGTCATTGACTATATAATAACAGATCAGGAATTCAGGAAGGCTGTGAGGGACACACGTGTATTCAGGGGATTCTTTGATGACACTGATCATTATTTAATCTGCAGTGAAATTGGGATTGTCAGGCCGAAAGTGCAGGAGGTCAGGTCCATATGTAGGAGGATAAGAGTCGAGAAACATCAGGATAAGGAAATCAGGCACAAGAACATAACAGCGATCTCAGAAGGGTACCAGTTAGTTGAATGTAGTCAATTACAGTCATTGGAAAAGGAAATGACAAGGTACAGGGACACAGTACTAGAAGTGGCTAAAGAATGTCTTGGAACAGTAGTGTGTAAAAGTAGGATGAAGCAAACAGCTTGGTGGAATGATACAGTCAAGGCAGCCTGTAAAAGGAAAAAGAAGGCGTATCAAAAATGGCTACATACCAGAACCCAGGTAGACAGAGAAAGTTATGTTGAAGAAAGAAACAAAGCCAAACAGATAATTGCAGCATCCAAGAAGAAATCGTGGGAAGACTTTGGAAACAGGTTGGAGACTATGGGTCAAGCTGCTGGAAAACCATTCTGGAGTGTAATTAGCAGTCTTCGAAAGGGAGGTAAGAAGGAAATGACAAGTATTTTGGAGAGGTCAGGAAAACTGCTGGTGAATCCTGAGGATGCCTTGGGCAGATGGAGGGAATATTTTGAAGAGTTGCTCAATGTAGGTGAAAATGCGATCAGTAATGTTTCATATTTCGAGGTAGAATGGGATAGGAATGATGATGGAAAGAGGATCACATTTGAGAAAGTGGAAAAAATGGTCAATAGATTGCAGTGCAATAAAGCGGCTGGGGTGGATGAAATTAAGTCGGAACTCATCAAATACAGTGGAATGTCAGGTCTTAAATGGCTACACAGGATAACTGAAATGGCCTGGGAGTTGGAACAGGTTCCATCAGACTGGGCGAAAGCAGTAATCACACCAATCTTTAAACATGGAAACAGAAAAGATTGTAACAACTACAGAGGTATCTCATTAATCAGCGTTGTGGGTGAAATCTTCTCAGGTATTGTTGAAAGAAAAGTGCGAGTATTAGTTGAGGACCAATTGGATGAAAATCAGTGTGGGTTTAGGCCTCTTAGAGGTTGTCAGGACCAGATCTTTAGCTTACGGCAAATAATGGAGAAGTGTTATGAGTGGAACAGGGAATTGTATCTATGCTTTATAGATCTAGAAAAGGCATATGACCGGGTTCCTAGGAGGAAGTTATTGTCTGTTCTACAAGATTATGGAATAGGAGGCAAACTTTTGCAAGCAATTAAAGGTCTTTACATGGATAGTCAGGCAGCAGTTAGAGTTGACGGTAAATTGAGTTCATGGTTCAGAGTAGTTTCAGGGGTAAGACAAGGCTGCAACCTGTCTCCACTGTTGTTCATATTATTTATGGATCATATGTTGAAAACAATTGACTGGCTGGGTGAGATTAAGATATGTGAACACATAAGCAGTCTTGCATATGCGGATGACTTAGTTGTGATGGCAGATTCGATTGAAAGTTTGCAAAGTAATATTTCAGAGCTAGATCAGAAATGTAAGGACTATGGTATGAAGATTAGCATCTCCAAAACGAAAGTAATGTCAGTGGGAAAGAAATATAAACGGATTGAGTGCCAAATAGGAGGATCAAAGTTAGAACAGGTGGATGGTTTCAAGTACTTAGGATGCATATTCTCACAGGATGGCAACATAGTGAAAGAACTGGAAGCGAGGTGTAGCAAAGCTAATGCAGTGAGCGCTCAGCTACGATCTACTCTCTTCTGCAAGAAGGAAGTCAGTACCAAGACTAAGTTATCTGTGCACCGTTCAATCTTTCGACCAACTTTGTTGTACGGGAGCGAAAGCTGGGTGGATTCAGGTTACCTTATCAACAAGGTTGAGATTACGGATATGAAAGTAGCTAGGATGATTGCAGGTACTAGTAGATGGGAACAATGGCAGGAGGGTGTCCACAATGAGGAAATCAAAGAAAAACTGGGAATGAACTCTATAGATGTAGCAGTCAGGGCGAACAGGCTTAGATGGTGGGGTCATGTTACACGCATGGGAGAAGCAAGGTTACCCAAGAGACTCATGGATTCAGCGGTAGAGGGTAGGAGCAGTCGGGGCAGACCGAGGAGAAGGTACCTGGATTCGCTTAAGAATGATTTTGAAGTAATAGGTTTAACATCAGAAGAGGCACCATTGTTAGCACTGAATAGGGGATCATGGAGGAACTGTATAAGGGGGGCTATGCTCCGGACTGAACGCTGAAAGGCATAATCAGTCTTAAATGATGATGATGATGATGATGATGATGATGATTCAGTTAATGTTGAATTCTCAGTCCTTCTCTGAAACTGGTACTTCAAAGTACGATCTTCATTATGCATTTCATTTAAATTGCAATTTTAAGGAGCGAAGCGCTGGTCACCTTTGCTTTCCATCTGCTGAACTAAATTCTAGTAATCGAAAGTTTACAATTCACTTAATAAATTTCAGTAATTAATTACGTAAAACAGTTTCAATATGGCTACCATAACATTGCATTACAAACAGTTGGGTTGCTTACATCTTAGAATTTTGAAGACAAAGTACATTTACAACTTTTAAAGTCTCAGGAAATTTAAAAATCAGTTAAAATTAAATTAACTTCTTCATAGCTTTGTGACCCAGATATAAAATTTCTTTCGGGAGTTTAATAAGGTAAGACACAATAACTTCTTTCGTTGCACTTGTAACTTAAAGCTTTTCAACGTATGGGTGTATTCACTGCATCAAAACGATACTTCAGATGGATAGTAATACGATTATGGCAGCGTTTTTGTAATAGTGAATGAATTTCACGATCTAGCACCTGCTTCCATCAGTTACTTATGAACCAGTAGTCGATCGCCTTAATTCGGTAATAACAATCTATTTAGTGTATACATGGCTCAGTTCATAAAGGAGGGTGATGATAATATCGTTAACTGGACAATTAAATACAATGCAAATACTTCAGTGAGCGTCAGGGAGAAACTTTTTGCGATCACTGATAACTCTTGCGAAGGCTAAAAATTGCGGTCCGCGCGCCACGGCTGAGCAGACGGCAATTACGGCCCCCAACCTCTGGCACTGTGGCCGATCACGCGAAATAATAGCTGCCGCAATTCAGTATAAAAGCAGTATTTAAACGACGTTATCATATACAGCAAACAATTATAATACAAACTGCTCACAAAAATATCAGTTTTATAATAGCCGTGAAATCAGAAAGTTGAAGCGATTTTACGCTATTTTTCGTAATTTAGAAACACAACCTCAATTTATGTAGTCAGCAGAGTTCGGTCTCACGTGGCTTTGCTGTGACAGGACTTTACAAAATCTCCGTTACATAAACAGTGACGTAAAAAAAATCGAGCCGCATTGCTTGACGTAACAGAATTTAGTGTTGCAAATCAGTTTCACAGATAGGCGTTATGTAACGGAAACTGTGTGTGATACATTTTGATAAAGCAAAACAACGGCAGAAAATTATTCAAAAACGTGAGAATTTTTATTGGAGCGCATTTACGTAACAGCATGGTGGGAAAGAGTTTGTCGATACCACGATTTAAACCACGACAAAGAACTGGTAACAGAATTAAACATGGAGCCGAATAGTGACGAAGCAGATGTGAGTAATGTACATGCGAACATGGAAGGTTCACCTGATTATCAAGTGATGACACCTGTAGCGGAATGTACGAGCGCAATAGTGGTAGATGACTCAGGATTTGTAGACAGTTTGTTTTTTGCAGAAATACAGCGACAACCAATCACTCCACGTCCAGTGGATGCGAAAACGGGTCGTGAAACTCAAAAAACCAGGTACTAGATCATACTGTAGTACAGGTACAATGACCTTTAGAGACCAAAATAATGCATATGTTAAGAAACATGAGTGATCATATGAGCCTCATAACCGGGAACTTTGAAGACAAAGTACATTTATAACTTCGCTTGTAACGTGGCCAAAATTTCGCACCTTACAAGGACTCACCTACATACTATACCGTGATATACAATCGGAGTTAGGTATCACTTGATAGGTTGTGCATCGTATATATGAATAATTAAAGAAGACTGACATTGTCACGTACATCTTGTAAATAGTTGTTAATGCTTATTGCATGAAAGGTGATGGATTCTCTTTATTATCAAAACGGTGTATCATTTGATAGGTTGTACATCTTAAAGGAGACTGACATTGTCACGTACACCTTGTAAATAGTTGTAAACGCTTATTGCATGAAAGGTAATGGACTGTCTGTATTATAAAAACGGCGTAATGAATTATTGCTTATACTAGCAGAGGTTGGAAGGCCAGAGGAAACGAAACGGCAGGCGTAACTTAGACCCTGGTTGAAAAAATCGGCATAGGTGTATTGGTCCACCTTAACACAGGTTGAGTGACAGGAAATGGCGGGTGTGAGATCCTGGCTGCATAACACAGGAAGTAGCCAAAGATGGACGTTCAGGGTACCTGAGCGCTGAAGCACAATAAAGCGGCGGCCGGCCGGTGTTTTTACAAAAATTAACGGAAATGTGGACGACAAAATACTAAAATATGGTTGGTCAGCGGATCGAATAATATGTAGAGTGGGAGAATATTTCGTAGTTTCGAGAATATGATTCGCCTTCTGCAATTACAAGGGAGGGGAGCTGAGCTTTGCTGGGAAGCCAATTGTGCAGAGAAATAGGTCTTCCGTTTAGAGCGCCCGTGTCTGAGGGTCGCTCAGTATCTGCTTGGTATAGACAGACTTGCTGTCTTCCTTCTCATGAGATTTTATGGTTAGTGAACGGTTAGGCATTGTACTGTTGCGAACTTTTACGATTCTGAACCTCGCCTCCGGGTAGGGAGTCGTCGTTAAGTACGCAGCGTTCAGAGACTGAGAGCACTACTTCTGTCTATAATCACGATGAGACGTTATCTGAATTCCGTCCATGTGGCTGCGGGTTCGTGTGTCTTGTCTGTAGAACACAGAGAGGAGAAGACAGTATTAGATTATACTAGTCAGAGAACCGTATTCTGCCGTCCTATATATATATATATATAAAAGTTTTCCGTCGTCGCAGACGTGTAGGAGAACCACCATCACTCCGACCCACGGACGCAGTACATACGGTGATATTGCTAATCGCTTCGGCTTATTTGGGTTATAAAGCTAAGTAGTTGCGATTACGTAACTTTACTTTCACTGAGGCGGCACACCACTGTAGATCATCCTTGAAACTAGTGTCTTCTAGTATTTGGTACCTACATGATGTAAGTCATCTCGCGTTATTTATATTAGGTCGCGTATCCATAAAAAGGGCAAATTTGTCCAACTGATCAGTAATATTAGTTAGGAAATTCATTTTCATCTCTTTATGTCCATTGGTCATTGATATACAAACATTTGCGATGTATAACGGGGCTTAATCTACGATGAACATATAAGCAGAAACTACATTTATCATTTTCTACTTACTAGTTCCCTTAATCATTCATCCATGTTTTATGTTGTAATTTATATGTTAAAGAGTAAGAAGGAGGAAGTAATATAACCATTAAGAGATCCTAAGATCGGCTTCAGGGGGTAGTCGGACAGGATCAAATATTCATGTTCGCGTTCAGTGTTTTCCATTGCGCACCTTCATTTTTACACCCACCTGGAGTAGCATCATGGACGCTATTAAAGTCTAAGACGTAAGCAAGCCAGACTGAGTCTAATGGCATGCTCTGGCTGCCATCCTTAAACTGTTTTGCATAATTAATTACTGAAATTTATTAACTGTATTGTGAACTTTCGATTAGTAGAATTTATTTCAGCAGGAGGAAAGCAAACGTGACCAGTGCTCAGCTACTTAACATTACGGTTTAAATGAAATGCACAATAAATATCGTATTTTGAAATACCAGTTTCTGATAATGTTCAATGTTGAATAGTAATATGCGTGCTTTACGTACTCATTTCTCACTTTAGTTCGCAGAGACAAACAAGAGAATGGAATAAACAAAGAAAGTGGTGGTTAATCTTGAAGAACTGAAAACCGTTGATAAGAAATTGGAGGATAATTTTACTAGTCACTTAAGACTTACAAAATATAATTAGAAATTAGAAGACAAATGGGAGACGAACGTACCTATTTTGACTACACAAAGCGATGGAATGATAGACCTTAGTAGATCAATGAGTTCTGTAAAAAAAAAAAAAAAAAAAAAAAAATCTGATGTTCAGACGCAAGTTACTGATATCAACGTTAGATTTGATTCCAAAATACACCTAACCGAAGAGAGTGTTGAACCGATGGTAGATGGAAAAATACAAACATTAGTTCCGGTATTAACAATCGAGATTTCTGCAAAGTACCTTTGGTTTTTGTGTACTGCATGAAACGTTAGGTAACGCTACCACTGAGATTCCCAAGGAATTGGGTTCATTGCGCCAGCAGTTACAGAACAGGACTAGCAGTGTTCCATAAGCTGTACATAAATCTAAATTGTTGAATGAAGAAGAGAAATACGGTCCATTGACTAAATGAGTAGATTGGTACCCATCAGATTTCATAAAGACCTGTGAACGAAAACTATCGAAAGACATGAGCAATAGGGAGAAAATATAGTGATTGATGCTCTAGCAGGTACTGCGGAAAGATGGGGATTGAAACCTAGACAGCCACGCTGGATTAGCCGAGCGGTCTTAGGCGCTGCAGTCATGGAATGTGCGGATGGTCCCGGCGGAGGTTCGAGTATTCCCTCGGGCATGGGTGTGTGTGTTTGTCCTTAGGATAATTTAGGTTAAGTAGTGTGTAAGCTTAGGGACTGATGACCTTAGCAGTTAAGTCCCATACGATTTCACAACCATTGACATTTGAAACATAGACAGCACTAACCTGACATTTACAGAATTTAAACAGACGCTTTGGAAGAATTCTGGTCTATCCAGAAATAAGACTATTTTTCGCTCGTATTCGTCGTCACACCAGCGCTCGATAATAATAGAACAAATTCCATGAACGACATTTGTGAGTCAGGGTTTCGAAAACTCGAATACCTGAAAGATAGAATGTCTCAATCTAAAATAGTACGGCAACTCTGCAAAAATTCCAGATGACTTAAGAAATCAGGTAAGGACTAATAATGAAACATCGATGAATTTCTGGGAAAGATAAAGAATGAAACTCATGAACAACGGAATTTCAGACAGGTAAATGTGTCTGAAAGGGGTGGCTGGAGTAGACCACAAATTAATATGATCAGAGGACGCGATAGAGGCAACTTTTCTAATCGTAGGTGAAGTAACTTCTACACTAACACAAAAGCACAGTAATAAGGAAAACTAGTTTCAGCGTAATTCCAGGGCCAGGCGGGCACGATAAAAGTAGTTGGCCCAAAGACGACAAGAAACGTACCTATAACGCATCTATTTTTGATATGACGTTAGGGGTAGGATGACAAACCGTTGTCATGATGGAAAACGGTTTATGCAGAGGAACTATCATCGGAATACAGTAGGGCTGGAAACCTTAGGTGTAAGCACAGACTTGGTCGAACAAGGACCATTTCAAAGAAAGAACTACCAACTAGAAGCAGACTAAAGTAACGGATCTATGTAAGAGTAGGTCGGTACTACCGACAGAAAGACAGGTTATCGTTTCGAATGACAACTGCCGACAAAAGGACGAGGTAGAAGAGGAGGAGGAATTTGTGAAGAAACTCAGTCAACTGTTTGACGTGTTTTCGGTATGGGAAAACGAAGGACGTAGTGACCTGAAAGAGGGTCTAGCCACATTAAAGGGAAGCGAGGAAAAAAGGGAAAGAGCACAAAAATGCTTGACGAAGAGGATGTAGATGAAATAATCATATTCGCATACTGTATAGAAAAGCTCGATCTATTTAAAACAGTAACTTTCGAACAAGGCGAACACCCAAACGTTTGATTGCTGTATAGCCATGTTGATTTCACTGCTTATGAAGAAAAGTTAGAATGTTATCTTCATGAGGACGGTCCAGTTAGTAATAGTGATGATGAATTTATATTCCCTGAATAAATTGGTGTATTGAAACAGAAAATAGCGAAAATGATTGAGAGGGTAATGAAAGCAAAAACAATGAGGTATCTAATGATGCAGTGACAACTTTGCCCAAAATACCTATTTAGATGTTGATGTGACACACGAAGATATAATAACCGTGTGGATGGATGATGACGGCCTAGTTTAGAAGTCTAATGGTTTCGTAGTAGAAGAGAGTGAGTTTGATAAAGACGCACATAAATTTACAGCAGATTTTGTGTTATGGTGTTGAAATAGGTATAAGGAAGCCAACTATAATAAGAGCGAGACAGCCGCTAGTGCGCATGAAGGGCAAACGTGCTTACTAAAAGTTAAAGTTACAGAGGTTACCATCGCTAATGAAGACCAAGTAGTAATTCTTAAAATTAAAGTTGATGAAATGGAAAGTGAGAAAGATCTTAATATTCACCAGAGGGAGAAGGCTGTGAAAGAATTATAAGGTAGGAGAAAGAAACCTCTAGACAAGAATCAAGTATGAAAAGACGAATGGATTTCTTGGAAGGACCTTGCAGTACAAACGGATTTATTGTGGGAAGATAAACAGAACAGAAAGTCTTGTACCTGAACACATACTATAACGTCTATTGTGAGGTATGGGAATCATTTATTTTACTGGATAGAGGAGCACAAATAAAAGCCATATCGAATGCATTTTTTAAAATAATCAAAATTAATTCTGGTGTAGGAATTACTCCAGTAGACGGCATGAAAGTAGTAGGGGTCACTGGGACGATGAGCAAAGCCATTAGGTAACAGATACTGCTTGATTTTAAGATCCAAGGACAATTACTTACCCATGAGTTTTTGGCTGTGTCGGAGCTGCGTGCAGAAGCTCTATTGGGCATTGACGGATAAGTAAATGAACGAGTCATCATTGATTATGACAGAAAAGTGATATTGTGCCAAGTGCCAAGCAGGAGATAAAAGATTACAAGTACTGTGTGAATCAGTTAATGAACCTGAAGGAGCAGCAATAAAATCTTCAGAGTTTATTAGGACAGATGAAAATGATGGTTTTGGAAATCATTCAGAGGATTACCATACATTGAATATTGTGGAATCAAAGGGAGAAGAACCCAACTTTAGACAAATTGTGGAACAAACTGACAATCTGTCAATAGAAGAAAAGGACAAATTATATCAGATATTGAAAAAGAGCGAAAAAGTTGTTTTCCGGTACACACTGGCGAGTGATAGGTTATGGTTCAAATGGTTCAAATGGCTCTGAGCACTATGGGACTCAACTTCTGTGGTCATCAGTCCCCTAGAACTTAGAACTACTTAAACCTAACTAACCTAAGGACATCACACACATCCATGCCCGAGGCACGATTCGAAACTGCGACCGTAGCGGTCTCGCGGCTCCAGACTGTAGCGCCTAGAACCGCACGGCCACTCCGGCCGGCTGATAGGTTATGAACAACAATTAGATGTTGTGGATAATGAGCCATTCTTCAAACTTCCACATACAGTCAATCTTGGAAGAAGAGTTGCAGTTCAGACAGAGATAGAAAATGATGATGAGATGAACAGAATAGAAGAAATTACAATGAAATGAACACCCTTAGCTGCTTACCGGCGTTGACATACGTCAACGGGGACAGATGAAAATGTGTGCCCCGACCGGGACTCGAACCCGGGCAAACAATCTATCCATCTGAGCCACCGAGGGCACAGAGGGTAGCGCGACTGCAGGGATTTATCTCTGACACGCCTCTCGTGAAACCCACATTCTCAACGTATTGTCCCGCACTACATTAGTAGTGCCCCCGCCCATTATACTCATTACTCACGGCGTATTGCCGATTCCCGTAAGAGTTCGGGCACTGTTTGTGCATTCGCACAGAAGAAGAAGATGGTCAAGTGGCCGGTGTGCCTTAACTATATATATAATTAAGATGGTATCTGTTCTTTCGGACATGTGAAGGGAGGAGACCCCTCAAGAGGGATCATTGCCGATAAAATTTTATTAAATAATTTTTCCATTCATAATGTACGGCCGTAGCCGGCTTGGGCATACTGTGGTGGAAGGTGCTGGCCCGAAGACCATGCTCGGCACAGTCCTGCCACGTGCTCCTCGGTCACTCTAGTCCCACGGGTTGGTTGCGCTGACGAGGGTAGGCTACTAGGAAGGCGCGTTGGCGGAATCAACCCTCCAATCAAAGACTAGTCGTGTGATCACGTAGGGACGCGGCCGGGAGCGGCGAGGGCGGCTTGGAAACAGCTCCGCGCTCTCTTAGCTTCAGACGTCGGCCCCGAGTAGTCGCTCCTCTAGCCTCTGCCTGTCTCCTCAAACCTCCTGATGAACAGACGGCAACCCCTCTTGGGGCTGCTCAGCCCTACGTAGGCACCCATGTACCATATTTACATGAATAAACAGGGTCCATTCCAGCTTGATTACTTTTCATTATCACAACGCCCAACGCTCGTGACCTCTATCCTGACGAACAAGCGGTGTCAGGAGTGGGATGCGACCCATCTTACGGTTGTAAAATACTCATCTGTTGAGTATGACAAAGGGGCCGAGGTTGAGCAAGTAAAGGAAACTAGACCGAACGTGGCGAGGCTGTAGCGCGCCATGCGCGTGCCAGCCGGTCGCCTGCGTTGCCGAATGTGCGTGGCCGCGCACTAGCGCGCCACAAGCGTGACGCAGTTCGCCGCCGGACGCGAGCCGAGGAGGGTCCGCGATGCAGTCACGTTCGCCGCCGCCGCCGCCGCCGTCCGTAGCTGCCGTGGGTCGCCGCCTGCGCCAGGGTCCGGCGTGCGGCCCTCGCGCCGCCCCGCCTTCGCAGCTGTTCGTGCCGTCGCCCGCCGCCCGCCGCCCGCCGCCCCCGTGCGTGATCGACACGCCTGGCTCCGCTCGTCGACACCGCCGTCATCCGTCGTCTGCACGCCACCAAATAATGTAAGCCACTAGCGACGCTACGGTGGTGTAGATGCCCACACTATTGCAACATGCCGACCACCAGGCAGCAATTGGAGGCAGGAGCAGCCGGAGAGGATAAAGATCCCCTCTGCGCTGCAGACCCACATAAATCAGTTAATTTTAACTAACGCGGAGCTTAAGCAACACATAGATGATCTTCAGATGGCTTCCCCACGATCTAATGTTGCTATGCAAGTGCTAGTCGAGGAACAGTTGAAGCAGGTGACTCCACCACTCACTAGTGCAGAATCACCTGTGGCAGTAGCGACCTCTACTTTGGTGCAGAGCTTTCCAGCAGTAGCGTTTATTCCGGCGTTCGCTGGAAAGCCGCACGAGAATATTCAAACGCTTGTCCTGAATATCCAGGACATCAGAAAGCTTTGCGGTTGACCAGATGAATTTCTCTTAAACGTGATGAAAATGAAACTCACCGGCGAAGCGCGGAACTACGTGCAGTCGGTCGAGAGCTTGAAAAATGGCCCTACCTTACAGTCCCTTGCAACAGGGTTGATAGAAATGTATACAGACAAACGTGGTACTAGCTACTATCGCGACTTGCTTTCCACTCTTAAGCAAAAAACGGGTGAGGATCTAGAAGCATTCGCGGACAGGATTAGAAGCGTCTCATGCCACACATACGCACTAGGTGTCAATTCTGCTCGTAACGAGGTTCTGTTGGAAAAATCAGAGTGTCGTGCGATAGACGTGATTATTCGTGGCATAAACCCTCAAATAGGGACCGAAATCAAGGTAGCTTCCCCCGCACATTACACGAAGCCGTGCGATTAGCACTCTTGAGAGAGGAGGCGAGCCGTTTTGCGGCCGTCTCCGTGCGGCAAAGCGAGCCCCGACGTGTCTTTTCGAACGACACTAAGTGTGGGCGCTGTAATAGACAAGGACATATGGCAGAGAAATGTCGCGTGCCATATTGTCATCGGTGCAGGAATATGGGTCACCAAAGCGTTCATTGTCCAAATAGTAGGCCACAACCGCCTGCAAATTCCAGGCGAAATGCAAACCAACCACAGAATTCGGGAACGGCCGCGGGGCAGGAAGTGCCACCCCTCCCGGCCCCCGTTAAAAATAGTGACCCCACTAGCTTATAAGGGAATCACGCAGGTGGCAAGCGTGGTTGTCGATGGTGTTAGAGGCCGCCAACCAATACTCGTGCTAATTGACACAGGTGCACAGATCAGCTTGGCATTTTTATCGAAGAGAGATAAAAGAACATTGCAACCGTCATGGTACCATATTAGTGGTATTGGTCCCGGCTTAGTGAAACCTGATGGCAGCTGTTGCGTTGACTTCATGTTGGACTCCACAGAATATGCTTTTACGATGGAGGTTGCACGGAACAGGCGCACGAATTAAGACATCATCCTGGGAAATTACTTTCTGCGTCATTTCCAGGGGGTTATCGACTATAGGCTAAATACCGTCCAATTCGGCGACAACGTGCACCGTTTTGGACGTGACTGCACGTTGCGGGCGAGCGAAGCTGGGAAAAAAGGATCCGTTTCCCAAGTTTCGGCGTCTCCCGTAACGATGCTAAAACCCGATAATCCCGTGGAGATACCAGAAGGCACAGGAAAGATCCTTTGGGTGTCTGTCGGGATTCGTCAATCTGAAGAGGTTCATTTATTGGTAGATCCACTCTGCCAGAATGAAACTCTTGACCAGATGCAGGTCCCCGTAAAACGTAGCCTGTGCAAAGTACAGAAAGAAAACTGCGTACCCGTGCGTTTAGACAATTTTAGTCACAAGCAAGCGTTAATACCGTGTGGTACAGTATTAGCCAGCTTACAAGTTATCACAGAAGATGAGTTGCCAATGAAAACCCCTTCGGTGAAAAAGAAAAAGACTGCTGCCGCCTCTCAACACCTTTAGACAATCACGTCACATCTGACACATAAGTTTAAAGTTAAGCTTAGTCACCTACCATTGCACGAACAAAAGCTAATAAATGAAGTATTGAAAGAGTATTCATGGTTGTTTAAAGACAGGAAATATTTACCAGCAAAATATCTAATCCAATATGAAATTCCAACCGGAAATGCTAGGCTAATAGCTCGAAAAGCGTACCGAATTTCCTACCATCTTCAGTCAGCGGTAGAGGAAACTATACAACAGCAACTAGAAGCATGAATAATACAATCCTCTTCTAGTGTGTGGTCTAGCCCAATTGTAGTCGTTCCAAAGAAATCTATAGACGGAGAGAAATCCTATCGCCTCTGTGTAGACATGCAAGCAGTAAACAAGGTTACTACCCCAGATCATTATCCATTACCGCGGATCCGAGAAACACTCGACAGTCTGGGCAATTGCCGGTACTTTACAACATTAGACATGCGCAGTGGGTACCATCAAATTCCAACTGCTCCTCAAGATCGAGCTAAGACAGCTTTTGTAGTTCCTGGTGGCTTATATGAATTCTTAAGGATGCCTTTCGGGCTTCGCAACGCGCCAGCAACCTTTCAGCGATTTGCAGATTTGCTATTACGTGGGTTGAAACCTACTATATGCCTTGTGTATCTTGATGATATAATTATATTTTCAAAATCCATTGCTGAACATACTGAACATCTACGCAGCGTACTGTAGCGATTGCAAAATGCTAATTTAAGCTTAAAATTTGAAAAATGTTCTTTTGCTCAATCACAAGTGCAGTATTTAGGTCATGTCATCAGTTCCAGCGGAGTCAAGCCAGATCCACAATTAACTGAAGCAGTAGACACTTTTCCTATTCCAACAAATTTAAATGAATTAAAGTCCTTCCTTGGTCTTGCAAATTATTACTGCCGTTTTGTTAAAGATTATGCTACTACTACCAAACACTTTACTAAATTGTTGAAAAAGGATGCTCCTTTTGTGTGGACGGATGAATGTTCGACCGCCTTTCAAACAGTGAAAACTATTTTAACTAGTTCACCTCTACTTGTTTACCCAGACTTCGCTGAATCTTTTATTTTATCTTGTGACGCATCTGATTTTGCTGTAGGATGTGTCCTAAGCCAAGTGCAAGATGGTGAGGAAAAACCCGTTGGGTATGCCTCTCGTCAACTGAATAAAGCAGAAACTAATCACAGTACTACAGAAAAGGAATTGCTTGCCCTTCTTTTTTGGAATTAATTGTTTTAGATGTTACCTTTATGGTCGCAAGTTTACAGTTCTTACCGATCACTCTGTTCTGCAGTGGTTATTGAATCTTAAGGACCCTAGCATCAAACTTATGCGCTCGGCCATGAAATTGTCAGAATATGATTTTGAAGTTCGGCACAAGCCTGGTCGGTTGCATCAAAATGCTGATGCGTTAAGTAGAAAAGTGCGTGTAATTCAATCAGATGAAGTATCAAAAGATTTGTTCAAATGGCTCTGAGCACTATGGGAGGTCATCAGTCCCCTAGAACTTAGAACTCCTTAAACCTAACTAACCTAAGGACATCACACACATCCATGATCGAGGCAGGATTCGAACCTGCGACCGTAGCGGTCGCGCAGTTCCAGACTGAAGCGCCTAGAACCGCTCGGCCACACTGGCCGGCAGATGAGGTATCAATTGAAGAGTTAAAAGAAGCTCAGCAGGTGGACGTTCAATGTCAAAGATACGCCACCTTGCCAGAATTTGAAACAATAGACGACCTTTTGTATCGAAAAACTCCCCATGGAAATCGTTTGGTAATATCGGCATGCTTGCAGCAGCGTATAATACGGCAATGCCATAATACAATCCAAGCATGTCACAGCGGAAAACGCGCTACGAACGCTCGAATTGCGACACGTTATTGGTGGCAATACCGACAACGTGACGTGGACAGGTATGTAAGATCTGGCCTGCAATGTGCACAACGAGCACAAAATAGGCATCCGTGAGTGCCGCTGCAAACACTTCCTCAGGCATCTTCACCCTTTGAAATTCTTGCTTTAGATATCCTGGGTGCTTTGCCACAGTCGCAACAAGGTAACAAATACATTTTGTCTGCTATTGATCACTTTTCACGTTATCTAATTTTGGTTCCCCTCGCCGACATGACAGCTGAAACTGTGGCGAGAGAGTTTGTAAATTTTGTGATACTACCTTTTGGAAGTCCTGATGCCATTTTAACGGATCAAGGAACCAATTTCATGTCTGCTCTATTTGTACAAGTTTGTAAATTGCTAAGAATCAAAAAATGGCGTACAACTCCCATCCTAAAGCCAATGGTCGCGTTGAACGCGTACATCGTACAATTTGTAAAATGTTATCCTATTATGTTGCAAAACGCACGCTGATTGGGACAGATATGTACCGTATATTTCTTCTGCATACAACACCCGAATACATGAATCCACGGGGTATACCACTTACGAAGCTGTGTTTGACTGAAGATGAATTCGCCGTTCGAAATAGACAAACTACCTCAGGGTGTAGCAATAAAGGAAGTAAAAGGTTTAGTCCGCCGGCTAAAAGCGATCTGGTATAAGGTAAAGAGGAATACTATCAAAGCTACTAATAAACAGTTGCACAGGCGGAACAAAAATGCTGTTTTACCGACTTATCAAACTGGTGATTTAGTGTTACTACGAAACCCGGCAATCAAAAAGGGACGAACTAAAATGTTCTCTCCTCGCTTTGAAGGCCCGTATCGGATTGTATGGTTGACCTCACCAGTCAGTGCAGAACTGCAATTAACCGATCGTACGGTGATAGTGCACCTTGACCGGCTGCAACCTTACCACGGTAGGGCTGTGTCACCACAACAGGTCGTAGCCCCCGATACGCCTGTGTCACCTCCACCTCAAGTGGAATAAAGACGAAAGAAAAAACTGAGGAGATTACCTCCACAGGGTTGTCCCAGATACGCCTTGTGGAATCGACACCCTTATGCTCTGAGATTGCGTGATTAATCACGCCTAATTAGTGTTTTATGTTATGTTTTATTGCAGCTTAGTTTATGTCATTTTCTCCAGGGACTTGGAAGTAAGACGTGCCTGACCACCACGGAGTTCGAAGACATTCTCAACTGTCAATTTCCAGTCTTGTCGTATATTTTTGTTCATTTTTATATGTATGATTATGTTTTATGTTTTGCAAGCAATGCCACGCATTAGACGTCATGCAACTGACTTGCTTCAGATACAACCATTACACTTGGTGTTGGCAGTACCGCGGCCGCTAACTCCGAATAATATTCTTCAATGTCATCTATTGCCATCTATTTGGCAAACCAGTACATGTGGAGTGTTTTTACTCCGAGTTTTTCGTAATACTTGTTACGTTGACATCTAGTGTATTGTACTATATGTCGTAGTTATGTATTTGCTGCAGCTAACCGTAAGTAATCGGAACAGAAAAAGCCAGGACTTGAAATGCATACGCCTCGTACGCTTTGTTTACGGGAACAGCTGTTGGCGGGCAACACATCAGCTGTCGCCTCCCTTTCTCTCTTCAGCGCTGTCTCCTCGTTGCGCCGCATTTCCCCTCTCCTCGCCAAGAACTAGCCAGCGGCCATCATCGTTTCTCAGCCACTAACAGCGCTCTGCGCGATGACGTATCTTATCATCACGTGCTCTGCCGCCTCCAGCGTGTCAACACGCGGTGCGTCCGAGTAGTTACAAAAACAAACCGCAAATTACTGCCCTATCCGCCGCGTATGACAGACTACATTGCGGCCGGCCGCGGTGGTCGTGCGATTCTAGGCGCTTCAGCCCGGAACCGCGGGACTGCTACGGTCGCAGGTTCGAATCCTGCCTCGGGCGTGGATGTGTGTGATGTCCTTAGGTTAGTTAGGTTTAAGTAGTTCTAAGTTCTAGGGGACTGATGACCTAAGATGTTAAGTCTAATAGTGCTCAGAGCCATTTGAACGATTTGACTACATTGCACTTAACACATTTTATATAACTAACAGCTTTTTTTAAAAAAAACTCTTATTCTAGATGATTAGCAGTTTCTAATTCATCGTTGATTCTTGTACACGTTAAGTGCGTGATATTTGTCGCTACAGTAGCGACCGGTCTCTCGCGGCTACACATAACCGCTGACGTGCTACTCAACACCTACGCCCAAGCTGATTTCTTTCATGCAGCCGCAAGATACGGCAAACAAAATTCAGTCAAACATCCCAATAAATCTTAACATAAATATTAAGTAGATGTGATTCATTGTTTAATTTCTTTTCCTTGTTTTGTTTCACATTAGCTGGATAAATTACACGAGGTTCTTAATGCTTTACATTATTCTGCATACCTTAGTCTGCAAATCTTATAAGTGAAGTTTCATTATTGCTTTGATTCATTGTATAAGCTACAATCTACAGCCCTAACCCTCTTACACATCGAACTATGGGGACATTTAACGTTATCTTTCTTGGACAAGGTCAGATTTTGGCAAACCAATGCAGTGCCACGGGTTTTTCACGCTACTGATGAGGCACAAACGACCAATCGTCCGGGCTGCCGTATATCGGTGGGAGATTGTTCCTTGGTTGCTACGCAGTTACTTTTTGCCCTCCCCTTTTATTTTACTCTTCCACCGTGGACATTGTTCTATCCTGTTTTCCTTCTTCTGTCGATGAGGAGGCCCCTACAACATGGTAGGTACCCTCTTCCGACAGTACCGGTCTTTAATCTTACCACCCATTTACACCGAGATATCGCTCGCCCTTGTTGCCGTCTTGCCCCCAAAATATCGGCTGATGATCCATTGTGAGATACGTACTTTTCCTCTAATCAGCCGGTGATGTAAGCGCTACGGGAACTGTGCCTAGTTGTCCTTTCAGTTCAATTTGTTATCGTCAGTTTTAAAACTAACACACACGCAGCCTAGCAGCCAGCCCCAGATGGCCAGTGTTACATGTTAACGTTGAGCAGTCTCAGGCCGAGACAGACGCCTCGCTTCCTAAGGCCTTGTACACATGATAGCGTTGCAACGTGCGTTATGGGCAGCGCGTTACAACGCGCGCTGTTGAAAAACAATAAACCGTTGACTGCGTACACATGCAACATGCGCATCGAAATGACGCCGCGTCGTAACGCGCGTCTCGAAGGTTCCTCGAGGATCGCGCGTCCGCCGTTCGCCTCGAGTTCCTAGTAGTGTGTTTGGGTGTACGCATGCATTCAGTCTAGCGCGCGCTTTGGTGCTCTCATCATGGGGGAACGTACGTTTGACACTGAGATCTTCATTGAAGAAGTGAAAAGTCGTCCTGTGATATGGGATATGGGAAGTGCGGACTACAAGAACAGAGTATTAAAAAGATCAGAGTGGCAGCAATTGGTTGACTTGTTTGCTGAAGAGGGTTGTTCAGAGGAACAGAAGAAAATTCTTGGTAAGAGGCAACTTTAATATTAAGGTTAAACTACACAATAGATTAGTACAGTTACACATAAGTAACTGTTTTACCTTATTATTCTAAATTTAGTCGTAAGTTAAAGCAGTTACTATTTAATAACATTACTTATAATAGAGCATAATGCGAACAATTATTTGTAAAATTGAATAATTAACATACAAATAAACATTTGTATATGTAACTAATGACGAAGCCTATTTGGATGTAATATCTGTCAAAGGTAACTAAAGCTATTTATTTATGTTATCTTAATTTTATTTACAGAAAGTTGTTAACATGATGTCTATTACAAATAGTGTATAATATCTAATCAATATCTACAGAGAAATGCATGACAGAAAAATATTTAATTGTTCATAATTACACTGTATTGTTCTAATGGGCAATGTAATGTTGTATTATTAACATATACTTGTCTCATAAGTGTTCGCAATTGCACTCTTGTTTACACCATTTTATCTTGCCATGGTAGCAAGCCTTCGCTGATGAAGTAACGAGCAAATCTGTCCCTTACTTCTTTTGCATACATGTTGGGCCGTGGAGAAGTTACTCCAGACAAGTCAACGAATGGCGGCTTATAAGATGTATCTTCATACCTGTACCCATCTTGTTGTCTTGCATAGTTATGCAACACACAACATGCCAAAACTATACTTTCTACAAGTTCTAACCTGACATTTAGAGGCCTATGAAATATTCGCCATTTGTTTGCCATAATACCAAAGGTACATTCAATATACCTGCGAGATCTTGACAATCGGTAGTTTAAAACTCTTTTAATATGAGACAATAATTTTCCAACGTATGGACACATTATGTGTTTCGGCAGGCCGAACGCATCATCTGATACAAAAACATAAGGCAATGGTGTAATGTCCACATTTGAAATTGGTTTTGCCTGTGAAATATTCAATGTACCTTCAATGAGTTTTTTGTAAAATATTGATTCCTGGAAAACTGATGAATCATTACTTTTGCCATAGGAACCAACACCCACAAACAAAAAACGGTAGTTAGCATCACAAACAGCTAGTAGTACAATTGAATGAAATTGTTTGTAGTTGTAAAAAAGGGACCCTGAATCATTGGGTTGCACAATACGAACACGTTTACAGTCCAGTGCTCCAAGGCAGTTAGGAAAGTTGGCATACTTTATAAAGTCATTATTAACTTGTTCCCACTTGTCGTCTGTCATAGGCGGTATACAAATTGTTTTCAATTTGTTCCATATTACTGCACAAACTTGACGGATTATGTTCCCTATGGTTGACTTGCCTACTCTGTAATTGTAATGAAGTTCAGCAAATTTTTTTTCAAAAAAATGGCTCTGAGCACTGTGGAACTTAACATCTGAAGTCATGAGTCACCTAGAACTTAGAACTACTTAGACCTAACTAACCTAAGGACATCACACACATCCATGCCCGAGGCAGGACTCGAACCTGCGACCGTATTGGTCGCGCGGTTCCAGACTGAAGAGCCTAGAACTGCTCGGTCAGACAGGTCGGCTCAACGAGTGTGATCAAGATTTTGGTCTTATTTTTTTTTTGTGCAGCGAGTTACACTTAGTCTGCGCTGCGTAGTACTGCCTCCGCGCTCAACGTCTGTTTTTCTGACGCGTGATTGATCAGCGGATACTCATTGTTGAATTACACCATTGTCTTGCTACCCCACGGCTGCCAAACTGTTGGTTGTCTGCCGTGATTCTACTTCGTGGCCTGCTTCATCAGTAAGCGTGACTGAACTGGTCCATCGTCGCTACCTGCCAGGTAACTATTGCTACAACGTTGTACCGCCTCTGTCATCTCTGAATTACTCATCAAGTAAGCCAAGAAATTTTTACTTGTAGGGTCATTTCTCTCGCAGTCGACCGTTATCAACATTGGAAGCTGAAAGCAACCTCCGTTCAAATGGCTGTCAATTTTTCATCAGCAATGGGAAGCATGTTAATCTCGATGGTTGTAGTCGTTGCCGTTAAGCCGCCTCCATTTCACGTCTATCCTTCCACATCTGGTGTGCTTTTTGGGCGTCATCATAATCTGGCGCATACTCCACATTATGCTATTGTGTTAGCTGGTTTTAACTTAATATTATTAGAAGAGGAAGACCGTGCTTTATGTGATACAGCTCAGCAATTGTCAAAATATGAAACCTTTTTGACGCAGACGAGGGAACATTACTTTCTCCGATCTTTGTGGGAAGTAACTAGAATTATTTCAACGCTTCGAAGTCAGTTGAACAGTATTAAGGATGCAGTACCACGGCCTCGTTTCAAACGAGTCTGGTTGCCCATTGGAGGTACATTATTAAAAACTGTCTTTGGGACTCCTGACGAAACAGACACAAAACGCTGGGATTTGGACGCACAGCAAGCGCTTTCGGAAACACAAGTTAATCACGCAAGCGTTGGTAGATCGACAGGTGCGCCTGACACATCTTGAGAATAACCTGTTAGCCACAACTAGACAAATACAAATTTTTGCCGACAGATTAACACGGCACTATGGTGCACTTGAACAATCCTTTAACCAAGAGTGGACTCATCTTCGCTCGGGATTACGTAACCTGACATTGGACATTGGACATTGTGAAGATCACGCAGATTCTTTTATTTAATATACACACAGCATAGTTACACGTACACTTGTTGCACTCGGCCATTCAACTCGGACTGCAAGGAAAACTCAGTCGACACCTGTTACCCTCAGAGCCCTTCTTGAACATCCTACACAATGTGTCGTCGCAAATTTTGGCCCCTAAACAATTGCTTTATGCCGTGCAGGAAAGCAACCTTCCCTTTTACTATGCTACGTTGGAGGTCCGACTTACCCGTAACTCGGATGGTATTCGGATGCGAATGAGGTTGCCAAGCACGTGCGAAAATTGCGAAGACGAGTGCTATCAAATATACACTTTTCCAGTCTCTTGGGCCACCCTTCACCACGATGTTGTTTGGCAGACTGAAGAATTTTTAATAGTTAGTCGGGATCGACAAACCCACGCCTTTTTCTCTCTCGCGCTGAACTATCCAGTTGCACGCATACAACACATTACTTATGCTCCACACTAATTTTACACACTAACACTACTGAGTGCGAGATGTCACTGTTTTTAGCTGACACTACTACACCTCCATGTCCTCGTGTTCTAGTCTCACTTTCCGGTCGGAGTGGCCGTGCGGTTCTAGGGGCTACAGTCTGGAACGGAGCGACCGCTACGGTCGCAGATTCGAATCCTGCCTCGGGCATGGATCTGTGTGATAGCCTTAGGTTAGTTAGGTTTAATTAGTTCTATGTTCTAGGCGACTGATGACCTCAGAAGTTAAGTCCCATAGTGCTCAGAGCCATTTGAACCTAGTCTCACTTCGTCAACCAATAATTCAACCTGTTGGCAACAGTTTTCTATTCGCTGTTCCACAGACTGTCACCGCCAACCTCGTGTGCCACCGTTCAATGTCAGAAACTGAATCGTACCGGGTAACACTGAATAATAGTGGCCTAGTGTATAATAGTTCAAGATGTGACGTATACGCTGCTTCTATGAGGATATCAGCTCAATTGCACTCCACCTTTTATGTCACCCTTCCCACATTTACCTTATACCTTCCTCAACTCTCTTTTAAACTCTATCACCATGAGAAGCTAAAGAAAATTCTCCGAATACCAAGGATTCAGATCTACTCCAATCGATCAATCATCTCCTTACCCAGGAACATAACCAAGTTGCTCTTGGCCGAGTGGCCTCACATATTGCTGATTGTCACGAAACCAAGCGATTAACCAGCGTTGTATTACCCAGCGCTGGTTCGGTAATCATCACTGTAATGATTCTGTTTATAGTATCCTGGATACTCAGTAAAAGAGGGTTTTGCAAATGTTTCACTTCCTTCCGAGAAGTAGTACCACCCCACAACCTGAAGGTGAATATCACACCTGAACCTACCTGTCAACCTTGGTGCATGGGATTAAGTTGTAGTCTAGGTGTCAGGTCAATGAACTAATTTTGTAATGGATTTGTATTTCTATGTAAAGTCTATGGAATCCCAATTTAATTGTCGAGTCTTAACACCCTTGTAAGTCATTTTGTTTTCTTTTTAAATTATTGTCATTTTGTAATGTTCTCATTAACCCACTTGGGTAATTACCATTGTAATCCTAGATTTAAGAACTCAAGAGTACTATTACGGGGCAAAAGCCCCCTTGTGACTGTCAGGCCTGGGAGCATTCTCTCACCCCCACGAGTGTGGAGTGTTTCAGTGTGCTGTGCTCCGGTGCCCCTCATCATCGCCTGAGTACCCACCACCACTGATACCGCCGACACACACACACAGCATGGCGCCGCCCCACTGCCGTCGCCCCAACTTCACAAGTTTGTTATTCAAGGGCCTTCCTTCAGGCCCTTCAGGCCACTTTGTAACTTTTGCACATATTGATATCACTTTGTTATGGATGTTAATTTCTGTGACCCTTCATAATGATCATATATTTTTTTTAAAAATGTAATAATTAATTAGAATAAACTGCTTCATTTTCATCCAGAGAGGATTCTTCGGAAGGGGAAAGGATGTGCAGGGAGGAGACCCCCCAAGAGGGATCATTGCCGATAAAATTTTATCAAATAATTTTTCCGTTCATAATGTACGACCGTAGCCGGCTTGGGCATACTGTGGTGGAAGGTGCTGGCCGGAAGACCATGGTCGGCACATTCCTGCTACGTGCTCCTCGGTCAGACTCTAGTCCCACGGGTTGGTTGCGCTGACGAGTGTACGCTACTAGCAAGGCGCTTTGGCGGAATCAACCCTCCAATCAAAGACTAGTCGTGTGATCACGTGGGGACGCGGCCGGGAGCGGCGAGGGCGGCTTGGAAACAGCTCTGCGCTCTCTTAGCTTCAGACGTCGGCCTCGAGTAGTCGCTCCTCTAGCCTCTGCCTCTCTCCTCAAACCTCCTGATGAACAGACGGCAACCCCTCTTGGGGCTGCTCAGCCCTACGTAGGCACCCATGTACCATCGTTACATGAATAAACAGGGTCCATTCCAACTTCATTACTTTTAATTATCACAACGCCCACCGCTCCTGACCTCTATCCTGACAAACACTTCTTAATCAGTATTCGATGGCCTTAATTCCTTAATAATAATCTATTTAGTGTATATACAGCTCAATTCGTAAAGAAGGTGATAATAATATTGTTAATTACACAATTAAATACAATTAAAATATTCCAGTGAGTGACAGGGCGAAACTTTAGTGGTCACTGACAACTTCTGCGAAGGCTAAAAATTGCTATCCGTGCTACAGCTTAGTCCGCTCGCCATGACTGGGCAGACGGCAGTTACAGCTTCCGATATCGTGCGCAGCGGCAGATCACGTGGAACAATAGCTTCTATAATTTAGTATTTGCTTTTACCATACATTGCTGAATTTAAATGATATTAACATATACGGAATACAGTTGTAATACAAGTTGTTCACAAAAATGCCAGTTTTATGATAACTGTCAAATAAGAAAGTTAAAACCAATGCACACAGTTTGGCGTCATTTAGAACCACAAACCGAATTTACGTACGAGATGGTTCGGTCACAAATTGTTAATATATTTATCTCACTGTGAGACAACACGGTCAGTGACTTCATGGAAAAGTGTTTGTGGCTGCTTACGGAATCATAATTTTACCCAGGTTAACACATCCTCGTCCGAATCAAATCCACAGTCGCGAATGTCTCTTCAATGCTCCAAAAGGATGAAAACCGCATGGGGAGGGATCGGAAATTCATGGAGGATGTGTAAGGGATTCCCAGCGAAACTTCTGCAGCTTAGTCGAAGGAATGTTAGCAACACGTGAGCGGGCATTATTCTGCAACAGAATGATGTCTTTTGTCAACATTCGTTGGCGTTTGGACTTGGTGGCATGCTTCAGTTATATCAAATTGTCCACATACTGCTGTTCGTTAATTGTGGAACCATGTCCCAGAAAGTTAGTGAGCAACGGAACCTTACAGTTAAAGAATGTGTTCATGACTTGCCCAGAGCTGGAGATCACGGTTATGGAATTTTTGGTAGGGGGAAACCACGTGCTTCCATTGTTGGCCCTGACCCTTGCTCTCCGACTCAAACTGATGACACCATGTTTCATCTGCCGCGACAATATTGGACAGAAAACTATATTCTTCGTCGTAATACTCCCCCAGGTGCTGCAATGAAGATGATATTCTGTTCAGTTTCTGCTCCTGCGCACAGGTTTTCCCCAACTACAGATGCTTTCTTATGATGGCATGAGTGCTACCGTAACCGATACCCATCATGATCCGAGTGTCTTCCACCGTCCGCCGTCGGCCATTTCTGACGGTAGCATACACCGCAGCAATGACAGAAACGGTAATGACACGATGAGCCTGTCCTGGCCGACCGCTGTCTTTCAGTGACAACCGATGCGCTCGAGACATACTGTGTTCGCCACACTCAGTAAACATTTTGGCACGAAATTCACACTCTGGCACTCCCTCCGTAGCAAGACCCGCACTGCACCTCTCTTTCTAGGCCTCCATAGTGAAGTCGCACAGCCACACGGCTCGCTGATCACACTTCGATCACGGGTAACATACGAATGGAACAGTGGTGAAAGTTGATGCTGTTCCTTCCTGATACCCAATAGAATGCACTTCTGCAAACACACCTACCTGCGTTACCAACGTCCACGCAATGCTCCCTATATAATCTGTCTGGTTTTCGTTTCACTGCCCCTTATACTACAGAAACTGGACCGAATATTACTACATTTAAGGTAAATGGCAATGAAACTTCTTTCTTTTTGTCTTCTCTGCTTTCCTTTTTTGCTGTTATGATTTTTACTCCACTTACTGAGAAAACTATCAGACTTCACGCCTTCTTGTTCAAGATGTAATAAGTATTTCATATTACACTAGCCTCACTCTAAAAATTATTTGTCACCAGTACATTTTCCTAGTGATATCTACTGTATTCAGAGAGTGATTTCTTCTCCACGATTAATAAATTCTCGACATACAGTCACCTTCACTGGTAATCAACACTATGGCATATCTATAAAGCTGTACTGATTTTAACCATTCGGACAGATCACACACTTGAAAGTACGCCATAATACTCTGTCTATAACACATTCATATACTTATTATTACAAAATTTAGAAAACTACTGTTAAAGGTTAATAGCGAGTTACAATCTTCCTACTTTCCTATGAATTGCAACTACATAAGTTATCTATATTCTGATCAAGGTTCACCTTTCTTGTTCAGAAAATGGAAGTGTTCTGGGCACTCTTACGGGAGTTTACATTTGGTCGCTCCTTTCCTATTAATTTCCCCTCATATTTATGCATAACCTATTGATAAGTGAATACAGATAAGTGCATTTCTTGTGTAGGTTCCGTTATGTGCGTAGCATTGTTCAAATGTCATTCAAAATCTTATCAGAAACCTCCCCAATCAGTTGCATATCTTTCAGATCCCTGTAACACCAGACACTCTAAGTTCATCTTACTTTGAGCCTCTTCTGACTAATAAACCGTCATTGATATCTTCTGTAAACCTTTCCACGAAAGTGCAGTAATTAATCTGTATACAGTATACCTCTCTGTAATGTAGCTCTCTCTATTTTATCGATAGCAGATTGTGCTATTTTATTGGATCTTCAAAATTCTGATACGAAAGAAAGTAGTGGATGGAATCCTCCGTCAAGGTGAAAGTTCGAGATTTATGTCAAGCATCCTCACTTCCTCTAGATCTGTAGCTTCTCCCGTCAGTCGTTCCTATATTTACTTTACTTATAACAGCATTCCAATTAAGATCGCTCAATCTATAGGCTTAGAATTTACTCGCTAAGTGTCTAATCCTCCCGTAAACTTGAAATATATTCGCAGTTGCTAATATAGACTATCATCCGCTAATGAAATGACGATAATGAAAATTTTTGGCGGACCAGAGCTCCAACCTGGATTTCCCGCTTATCGCGAACAGTCACCTTACCCTTAGGCTATCCGAGCACTACTCGAGGCAAGACCCAAACCTCCAGATGTCGTCAACCATGTGTCTACAGCCTGTACTCATACATCGAGTATGTATATTCTCAAACAGAGGTCCGCCGCTCGTGGTCTCGCGGTAGCGTTCTCGCTTCCCGAACACGGGGTCCCGGGTTCGATTCCCGGCGGGGTCAGGGATTTTCACCTGCCTCGAGATGACTGGGTGTTTGTGTTGTCCTCATCATTTCATCATCATCCAGGAAAGTGACGAAATTGGACTGAGCAAAGGTTGGGAAATTGTACGGGCGCTGATAACCACGCAGTTGAGCGCCCCACAAACCAAACATCACCATCACATCTCAAACAGAGGAGATATTTTACATGAAAGTCACTTGCTCAATGTCGGCAAATAAATACGATATTGCAGCGGCTATGTTATTCCGAATTACGACGCAAAGTTCCTAACGACATGCATGTATGTCCGAAGTAGGAGTAGGAGATCGGTGTTTCACTTCCTAGTGACAACGAGGTCATTAGAAACGGAGCACAAGCTCGGAGGAGGGAAGGATTGGGAAGGAAATCGGCCGTGCCTTTTCAAAGCAATGGCCCTGCCATTTGCCTGGGGCGATTTGGGGGATCACGGAAACTTAAACCAGAATGTCCGCAGGCAGGTTTGAATCGTTATCCTCCGAAATGCGAATCCAGAGTGCTGACCACTGCGCCACCTAGCTCGGTGCATGTCCGAGGAACAGGCACTGCGGCGATTACAGCCGTAATGAAATACGAGAAACGTATACGCAGCTGCGAATATGGACTACTATCAGCTGTATAATGGAATGGCGCAATGACAATTTGTGTCAGACTGGGGCTCGAACCCGAATTTCCCGTTCACATTGTTGTCTGCAGCTGTTAGTTTTTTTTAATTGTTCATTATTATTTCCATTTGACAAATATATACAATTTAAATGGAAGTAAAAAGAAAAAAACGAAAATTTGCTGTTAAGAAGACTCCAGTTACCAAACTATGGCATTTTGCATTTTTTTGTATAATAGCAGAGTATTTTATTAACAAAAAAATATCAAACAGAATACAATCAGACTGAGGCTATATATATATATATATATATATATATATATATATATATATATATATATATATATATATATATATATATATAGATATACTCCTGGAAATTGAAATAATAACACCGTGAATTCATTGTCCCAGGAAGGGGAAACTTTATTGACACATTCCTGGGGTCAGATACATCACATGATCACACTGACAGAACCACAGGCACATAGACACAGGCAACAGAGCATTCACAATGTCGGCACTAGTACAGTGTATATCCACCTTTCGCAGCAATGCAGGCTGCTATTCTCCCATGGAGACGATCGTAGAGATGCTGGATGTAGTCCTGTGGAACGGCTTGCCATGCCATTTCCACCTGGCGCCTCAGTTGGACCAGCGTTCGTGCTGGACGTGCAGACCGCGTGAGACGACGCTTCATCCAGTCCCAAACATGCTCAATGGGGGACAGATCCGGAGATCTTGCTGGCCAGGGTAGTTGACTTACACCTTCTAGAGCACGTTGGGTGGCACGGGATACATGTGGACGTGCATTGTCCTGTTGGAACAGCAAGTTCCCTTGCCGGTCTAGGAATGCTAGAACGATGGGTTCGATGACGGTTTGGATGTACCGTGCACTATTCAGTCTCCATTCATCCCTCCATTCACGCCTGTCGCGACACCACTGGAGGCGGGCTGCACGATGTTGGGGCGTGAGCGGAAGACGGCATAACGGTGTGTGGGACCGTAGCCCAGCTTCATGGAGACGGTTGCGAATGGTCCTCGCCGATACCCCAGGAGCAACAGTGTCCCTAATTTGCTGGGTAGTGGCGGTGCGGTCCCCTATGGCACTGCGTAGGATCCTACGGTCTTGGCGTGCATCCGTGCGTCGCTGCGGTCCGGTCCCAGGTCGACGGGCACGTGCACCTTCCGCCGACCACTGGCGACAACATGGATGTACTGTGGAGACCTCACGCCCCACGTGTTGAGCAATTCGGCGGTACGTCCACCCGGCCTCCCGCATGCCCACTATACGCCCTCGCTCAAAGTCCGTCAACTGCACATACGGTTCACGTCCACGCTGTCGCAGCATGCTACCAGTGTTAAAGACTGCGATGGAGCTCCGTATGCCACGGCAAACTGGCTGACACTGACGGCGGCGGTGCACAAATGCTGCGCAGCTAGCGCCATTCGACGGCCAACACCGCGGTTCCTGGTGTGTCCGCTGTGCCGTGCGTGTGATCATTGCTTGTACAGCTCTCTCGCAGTGTCCGGAGCAAGTATGGTGGGTCTGACACACCGGTGTCAATGTGTTCTTTTTTCCATTTCCGGGAGTGTATAAAGGCGACGACCACTCGAAAACATTAGAAAATAAGCGCTATCGGACCCTATTTCTCCACTGTGGGGACACGGATATGTCTCCTCAGAACACAGTTTTGTGCGTGTCAAGATTCAGATCAGTGTCCACCAGAATGAACTTCTCTTGCCCGGTACTACCCGGCTGTGGGTGGGCGGAGGGGGGGGGGGGGGGGAGAGGGGAGGAAGTTCCTTCAGCACACTATTTAAGTAGTTAGCAAAGGTCTGACGATATCTGGAAATGTATTGCAATTGATCGTATCGTACCTGTAAGACAGTCCAAAAGTCCAGCATCCCTTCATCTCTCTAAGACCGCTCCGCAAAAGGTAGTGCACAGTAAGTCTTTTGATCCAGTTAATGGTGTGTGTCTTTGATTGGGGAATGTAGGTGTTAGCCCGGCTAAATCGTGTGAGGCGGCCATCGGCGATAGAAGGCAAGCATTTTCTGAATTAGAAGCCACACGTCCTCAGAAGGTCCACGTTCCAGGTGAAGTTGATCCGTGTCAGTCACACGAAGCTGATGCACAGTGGGGTGTCATCTAGAGCAATGTTGTGCAGTCTTTGTCTTGTCGGAAACTTTACGTTGACGAGTAGGTACCGGGTGGAACGGATCTCCGTCGTAAAATATCGTTGGTGGATCGCTCGGCACCCTGCTGGCCACGCCACTCCTGGGTGGAGTCTATCAGCCACATTCCAAGGTTGAGTACTCATCAGCTAACCGTATACATCGCGTTTTGAAAGAGTCCTGGTACAGGGGAGATACACATAGCTATAATCGAGGAAGAACATTTTGATTGGGGGAACTCACGCGCGTTATGAGAGAGTGAAATAGGGGCAGGCAGGGCGAAGGCGCCAGTTCATCAATGAGGAGACCAGGTCCATATCTTAATCATGGTGTTGATGTAAAGGGTCGTTGCACATGCTCGAAAGTTGATAAGTCCCAGTCCTCCATTGCGAGGGAGGGAGGTGATGGCATCGTATCTTATCTTGAAGAGAAGTCCAAGACTAACAAAGTAGCCAAAGGCTGCCTGAATCTACTGTCCCATCACTGGGGTCGTAGGGAGGATGTGCGCCAAACATGGTATCCGGGACGCCATGTGGGTTTTAGTGAAGGCGACCGATTGGACCATGTCTAAAGGTTGTAGGAGGTGTCCTCTGATGCCCAAGAGGACAGCTTGTGAAAGGGATTTATTATTCAGCATCGTCGTAGGGCGGACGTCTTTCGTAAATATAATGCCCAAACACCCAAGTGCGTCCATGGTCCGCACTGGTGCCCCTCCCAGAGCCCTCCACCTATTTCCACGGTACAAGGCTTAATCATGTTCATGATTCTGCCTGCTGCATTCCCATATCGCTCAATCCATCCTAGCGCCACCCGAATATCCCCCTCAGAACGGCCGAAAAGACTAGATCATCCGCATAAGCGCGGCATTGGAATTTGTGTCCTTACAGAGTGATCCCCAAAAGATGTTTCAGCTCACATAGAGACGGTTCTGTCGCTATTTCATAGAAGATCATTGAGAGAGGAAAGCCCTGTCAGACTGAATGTAAGATGACGATGTGTCCTTCCATCCTACAGTTAATCATCACCCTCGACTAGGCACCATGGAGAACGTGTATGATAACGCAGGTAAAGGCAGCTGTCAAGGCCATCCGGTCAACCACAGCAGCCAGGAATGAATGGGTCATGCGCGATCAAAGTCCACAGAGACCAGGGCACCTATAGGCCGATGCTAAGGGCTGTCTAGATATTACTGTCTCCCCTCTCCCCCCCCCTCCCCCCGACCCAAAGAAGTTTGTTGATACGAAATAACTTGGTGCAATACTCGCTTAAGACTCATCGCCAAAATTCTGATGAGGGTCTTGAAATTACAGTTGCTAAGGTTGATCGGATGGTATTGTTCAGTCAGCGTGCCTCTAGTTGGTTTGGAGACCTGAAATACAAGACTTTCCACGAAAGTCGGTGGATGGGGGACCACTAATGACAGCAATTCTTGGTTCCACTGTGGGGTCATCAGATACTTAAAGGTCCGATAGAATTCCACAGGAAAACCATCTGGTCCTGGTGATTTACTAACTGCCCCTTGCCAAGGGTGTTCACAACATAATCACTGGTGATCTCCTCCAAAAGGCACGCCGACGCCTTATCATCAAGTGTGGTAGTGAGGATTTGGCGGACTGCTGCCAAAGCTGCATCATCGCGGTAAGCGTCCTGATATAGTTGGTGATAGCGTTCGACGAATGCATGGGTGATGTCCACTTTTGTTTTCATCCTGCTACCATCTGGGAGATCCAGAGTGTGTACCAGTTTTCGTCGTCTTTGTCGTCGTTCAGAGATTATGTGGTGCATGGATGGAGAGGTTCTTCGCCGATGCTGTCCTGCCATCTAGTATCACAACACCTTCAAGCCTATGGCAGGTAAGGGTGAAAATCTTCACTTTGGCGCTATGGACTTCGTTTGGCGATCGTGGGATGGTGGGAGCTTTCTGAGACCACCATACTATTAAAGTCTCCGCCTATAACGATGCAGATATAGTGGCTCCAGAATAGAGGCGCCCGTTCTTCTGTATAAAACGTGACCAGTCTCAGCTTTTATCTGTCCCAGAAGGAGCGTATACATTAAGAACTGGAGTGTCCTCCATCTCGAACGCCAGTTATTGTGCCGATGGCAAGTATATCACATTGGTTTCCTCTGTTCCATCTCACAGAGTTGTTCCACTGCCTCCAGCAGCAGCAGCAGCAGCAGCAGCAGCAGCAGTAGTGATGCAAGTAGTAAACCTATAGAAGTCTGGGAAAGTCTCCAGTCGAACTTCCTGCAGTAGAGCACGCATCCACTTTCGCCGCCCTAAGCATATCGCGCAGCAGTTCAAGTTTGATAAGTGTGCCTCTCATGTTGAGATTGACAGAGGCAATCTTGTAAGCTTGCAGCTGGTCTGCGGGCAGTGGGACGTTCATAACGACAGGGGGAGCAGTTGTAATCGCAGCAGCAGATCAACCACGTCGAGCCGCCCCTTCACCGCACAATATGTCCTGTTTTCCTGTGCATCCTCGGCAGAAGATTCGGGGACAATATCATCCGCCCTGCCATCTAGTCAGTGGTAAGATCTTCAGAGCCCTCCTCAAAGGGACGTGGTGGCTGCCGAGGTATTCCACATGACAAAGGGCGTCCTTCGTCGCGTTGGTCGGCAATCAACAGTTGCATGTTCGACAAGAGCGAACCAGCTGCCGAACTTCCGAAGTACTATGGGATTTCTCTTCACCTCCCCCTACAATTGGTGGGGCGTGAGGCGGGACTGTATTAGGCGTCGGTTGCCCCTTTTCGTTCCGTCTTGACGTCGCCAGCGGCAAAAGAGTCTGTAAGTGGTCGGGCCCGTCGATCTGACTGGGATCCGTCTGGAGCGCCGCTCCTAATGTGAGAGGTAAAAACGTCGGGGTAGAGAAAGGTATCAGATCCGCTTGTCGGAGCTGGGCAGTCTCGCTGCAGACTCTCTGAGCGAACGTGGCCCTATTTTCCGCAAACCTAGCTGGTCTCTGGCTGGCCGTCGTGTAAGGTGTTCGTCCTGCATCCTCCGATGTAGAGGTAAGACAGAATATGCTTACTGAGTTCAAAGCGTACTCGTCGCACTCCATTTAGTACAGGGTACGTGGTAAACTGCGTTCACTTCTCCGTGACGTGGCTCTGAATCGTTCCATAGCGCCTGAGTGCTGCCGTCACATCGTTCACTGGCACTTCGAACAGGGGTTCGAATATGCAGATCGTACTGAGTCCAAGGCCCGCATGATTCACAGTCACCGTCCGAATCTCGGAACTTCAGCCCATCTCTCATCTTCACTGAAACTGTGTCACGTGCAGAATAAGTTACTAATTTAACGTAAACCACGCTGTTCACAATTGAGAGGTGGATTGGAACAAGATGGGCGCAAGGGAACTTCACATCGTCTCGAAGAAATCGTTCTGTTTAAAGTGCTTTGGGACCTGTATATATATTCGAGAAACTGAATTTAAGCATCGATATCCGATATGAATTTGCCATTCCTTCGAAAGACACCCACTTGCGCGAAAGCCGCTGTAGCTCGCAAACACCTTGAAAGCGCGCCGCGGCGAGGACGTAAATAGCCCCCTACGCACCGCTCTGTGGACGAGTGCAAACCGTAATGCGCATTAATGTCTGCAGTTAGCAACTGAATCTTACGCTGACACCATAGTTACTGCGCTGACATCGCTTATTCACGGGGAATAAAATCAGTCTCCGAAGTTTTTGGACGGGCAGTGTGGGCGCGTGCTGAAACTTCAGCTTATAACAATAGAAATACAGGTGAGAGAGAACGGATTGAATGGCTCAAATGGCTCTGAGCACTATGGGACTTAACATCTATGGTCATCAGTCCCCTAGAACTTAGAACTACTTAAACCTAACTAACCTAAAGACATCACACAACACCCAGTCATCACGAGGCAGAGAAAATCCCTGACCCCGACGGGAATCGAACCCGAGAACCCGGGCGTGGGAAGCGAGAACGCTACCGCACGACCACGAGCTGTGGACAACGGATTGAAGAGAAAATAGATTCTCTAATACAAGTTGAAGGAATTAGACCAGAGCGGAATGAGCCATTGATGCGAAACATGATCCAGAATTAGTATCAGGAGAGAGTAGGTTACTGGGAGTGAGAATTTTACAGTTTACGACTGGTATTTACGATACTGCAGTGCTTGTGTTATTCCGAATTACGATGCAAAGTTCCTTCGGACATGCATGCATGTGCGAAGAAAGTTTGCATCGTAATGTGGAATAATACACCCATAGCTGAAATACCCGCCGAAACCATGGAATCGACTTTCATGTAAAATGTCTCCTCTGTACGGGAATATACATAATGGACGTGCGAGTACGGGTTATAAGTACAGGGTTGATGGCATATGGAAGTTTGGATCAAGGCCGTGAGTCACGCTGGGATGACTAACACACACACGCACGCATGTCTGAAGGAACTTTTCCTCGTCATTCGGAATAATACAGGCAATGCAGAGTCGTAAATATCATATCGTATTTTGTAAACTTGTCTCTTCCAGTAATATACTCTCTTCTGAGACTAATTCTGGATCAGATCCCTCACCAATGGTTCATTCCGCTCAGGTCTAATTCTTGTAACTTGTATCTGAGAATCGACCATCTCTGCAATCTGTCCTCCCACATCTGTATTTCTGTTTTCTTCCCTTTAAGAATCTGAACACGAGTACATTGCCCGTCCAAAGCCTTCGGAGACTAACTTTATTCCAGGCGAATAAGCGACGTCAGCGGAGTAACTACGGTGCCAGCTTAAACAAACCACTGCAAACAACAATGCGCATTCGACCAGTCAGTTGTGAGCAGCCAGTGGTAAGTAGTGGACATGTGATCGTAGTGTGTCAACTTCTTTCTGTCATAAATCGCAACGGAGTAACATCTCTAAATCAAATATTAAAAAAATCCTCTAGAACGTTTTTAAAATCAGAAAAGTTTAATGCACACACCTTGACTTCCGAACGAACAAAGAACACGTGGACGCATGTCACGACTTGATTGAAACCCAAAACGGGATTTTCTATTTTTTATTAATTCAGTTTCTAAACTTTTCGAATCGACAGTGTATTTACGTTCGACAACATAAATTTGCCTTTTCTCTAAATCCTCTCGTGACCATGAGCCTTGCCGTCGTTGGATGGCTTGCATGCCTCACTCGATACAGATAGGCGTACTGTAGGTGCAACCACGACAGAGGAATATCTACTGAGAGGCCAGATAGACATGTAGTTCCTTAAGAGAAACAGCAGCCTCTCCAATAGGTACAGGGGAAAGCCTGGATGAATGACTGATATGCCCTTGTAACATTAGTCAACATAGACATGGTATGTTAGTATTGCGAATGGGTGAAAGCAAGGGGAAGTTATTTTTCCTGAGTACATGTAGCTCTAGCCTGTGGTTAAATGATGACGTAACCTTCTTGAGCAAAATATTCTGGGGTTAAGTTGTCTCCCATTTGGATCTTCAGAAGGATGTCGTCATTAGGAGAAACAAAACTGTAATTCTACCGGTAGGAGTATGGAATGTTAGATCCCTTAATAGGACAGGTGGGTTAGAGAACTTAAAAAGGTGACTAGTTTAGTTGAAGTTCGATATAGTGAAAATTAGGGAAGTTCAGTGGCTGGAGGAAAGGGGTTTCTCGTCAGGAGAGTACACGTTTATAAACACAAAATCAAATAGTGGTAATGCAGGAGTACATAGGTCTAATAACGAATAACTTAACAGGAATGATGGCAAGCTCTTTGAACATTATAGTGAACGAATTTTCTTATCCAAAATAGATACGAAGCCAACACCCACGTCAGTAACACAAATTTATCTGCTAACTATCTCCACAGCTAATGAAGTTTGGAGGTGGCTAAGCTGTATGCCACCCTTATCCTAATATATGAGAGACATGATTTAGCGATTGCGCCTAGAACCTTAAGGTCGGTCATAGTAGTGATTGCAGAGACAGCACTAACTACCTATGCATGCCCTTTATTTATTGGGATTCTATAGCCGGAGGTGTAAAAGACGCACACTAAGTTATTCAGGGCAGACGATAATGACGCAGCGAAGGGCGGGTGCAACGGTTGCTTCCTTAGGATGCCCACAGCAGGGTCCTTTCAAATCTGGGCCATAAACGCACAGAAGGGAGAAAGCGGTGGGTTGGGCTTTTGTGAGGGTGGATGGACTGGCGCGGGACCCCGGCACATCCCTACATAGGACAATGCACTCAGATCAGGCTACTGTGGTAAAAATACGAATCTTTCACTGCTTCCGTCAGCCCAGCAGTCAGACAACATAGACCATTTGCAGGTGGACGAAAAAAGATGCGCCGGTGGCATGAAAGAATTTGCAGAAATGTTATACCAACGTACAGAAGTATAGGGTGCAGAGGGAGATAACATTAGAAAACTGCTCAAAAATCACCGTGAGCTGTGTCGTTATAACTGTGTGGGTGACTGTTCCAGACAATGCTAAGAGAACAGAACCTATGTTCTTCTTTTTTATTCCCACGGTGGTCAAACCGAGCTGGCAGAAAGAACATGCATTGTCATTGTTGGACGGCATGTGATGTCCATCCTCCATCCCGCTTTATGAGCAGAGAAACGGGATAATGAAGTGGACTGGACCCTATAAATTTATAATATTCGCCAATGTTGGTGTCAAAGCAGGAGACTGGATCCAAGTTGAAGAGGTGTGAAGGAGCTGTCTAATTGTGTAAGAGTACACTTCTTAGGGTGTGTGAGTTAACGAGCATTTCGCTCTCATTTAAGTATATGGCCGAAAGGGACAGCCTTCCAGGAAATGTGAAACGAACCCCGTTGTCCAGGACCGTGTGCCACAAAGAGGGCAGATTCGCCACGAGATGGGGAAATTCACAGGCGTCTATTGTGCTGAATGTGGCCAGGGTGATCAGGCCTAAGCACCGTAGTGTGCGAGGGAGACAGACGAGAACCTACATCATAGGGAAATCCCGTAGGAGCTGTCTGTGGCCAGGGAGGCCTACCTGTGTTAAATATGGTGGACCTAACACCAGCCATAAAGGGAAACATTTTTGAAAACTATTTAATTCTGTAGTAATTCAGGGAATGAAGTCACAGTCACTTTAATCTACCAATTTTCATGGTGATCCAATCAAACTTGATTATTGATCATATCTATAGTAGTTTAAGATTTACTATTAAAGTGAAACTAATAAGATTTGTAACAAAGACCTGAATGCCAAAATCTGAACGCTTTGGTCGATCTTAACGTTCTACATTTCATATAAAAGCGCATAATTAAAATGACAAATGTCGTAAATATCAACTCTGTAACTTTATTTGCTTAAAAGACATAGTTCATTTAAATTATCAGTATTTTCAGTTTTGCATCAGATAATTATTTCCTCCAGACAAAACACATTGAACGATGACAGCATGACACACTACTGAATCATTAGATAATAGAATATTTGTTGTAAAGTTTAGTGCATAATAGTTGCTTTTGTTTTTTATTTATTTATCAGAAAGCACATTTGTGCAATGCTACGTGCTGTGACATTCACAGTTAAGAAGGAAATTGTACTGGTTTTATGTGAAAGAATTTAACTTTTATTATGTAATGGATATTATTGTTACTTTATTTAGAACGTGAAAGTGGTCAAGCTTTGGTTGTTTAAATATGTTAAAATGTAAAATAATGTAGAATAAGCTGTAGCCAATCAGATGGACGGCTTCAGAGAAAGGAACTGCACTAGTCAGTTGAGCGACTATGTTCGATACGCGGGAGACGCGGCCAGAGACGGGCACAGGGACAGTGCGGGTGGAGACGCGAAAGCGGACGGTCGGTCTTTAGGTAGCTAAGAAGTGCAGCGACTTAGAAAATTTCGAGTTGTGTGGTAGCGCGGGACTTAGTGTCGTAGCAGTGAGCAGACGCGCGCTTGGCGTGAACTCTAACTTTTCGCGCAGATAACGAGGTGCAGTATTGGACTTGTATATGGCGATGAGATTGTGAATGATCGAACTGTGTCAAATGGATATGCGCTTGAGCATAATAGTAACTCTAAATAAGATCACTTCCGCTATTAGTTTGCTTTCTGAATAAACATTATTCTAACCAAATCGCAACTGTGTGGCCTATATCATTTATGGGTCGTTCATTTAGCGCCCAATGTTATTATTAGTGTTATATATTTGTATTAACTTTGTATGTTTCATACAATTTCGCAAACTTGCCATGAGCTAGAAAATTTAACCAAAGGGTCACAAGTGTCTAAATTAGGGCGTGCAATGCGACACGTGTGGCTCAACCACTAGACGAGTTTGAGCCAAGACATTTCGACGAAGAGGAACCGCAAGTGAGCCCGAACATTTTTAGGATGTTAGCTCGCAGGTGGAGGTTAGAAGAGTCGGTGGCACGGTTTCCTACTCTGAGATTTAGTCACCCAGACTACCATTATGACTAAACCGAATGCTGGGATGTGATATAACATAAGGTGCATACTATTTTTAATGTGTCGGCGCCAGTGGTTAGTCACTTGAGAGCCTTGGTACCACATAGATTGTATTAAATCTGACTCGCAGCGGACCAACGTCCACCTAACGTTTATTACGTGTCGTAAACACCACAGACCACGAACTTTTATTTCTAGAAGATTTTTGCCTCTCCAAGATAGTTCTGCTCTCCCACTATCGATGCTACTCACTGTAAGTAATCTTGGGAAGCAACAAATCAGCCAAGTAATATTGTAATGAGAAAGGGTGTTGAAGCAAATAAGAACACGAACCTACCGTGATAAATAAAATATAATTCAGAGGTGCAGAGTCCTCCAATAAAGCGCATGTTACAACTGCAAGGGATTGCTATTACAGTAATGTTTGACACCTGTAGTTAATTTCGAGAGTACACAAATAACAGAATGTCAGACTAGCGTCTTCTCTTACGCACCTTATGATGACACATCTCTCATTTATGTTCATAAATTATCTTCACAATGAATCAAGCTGTATTATTCATAACAATGCAATATAGTTGGCCCCTTCTAGAAAAATCTGTCTTCTCTTTACGTACATAGAGTTTAGGTACCGGTTTCACTAACAGTAAAACAATTAATTTTGCACTGCCACGCAGAACTTCTAGTGATGCAACTACAACAAACACTCACTCGTTTGAACATTACATTACACAATGAATTTAGATTTGTTTAACTGCACTCGACTCTACGACCATCTTGTGTACAGTAAAACCTTGAAGACTTACCAGAAATTCACATCAGCGCCGACCCATGCAAGAAATCACTTACCCACGATGATGAGTTTGCAGCTTGATTACGATACGTGGTTCTACCATTGTTCCAAAGGTCATCACAGTTCCAATGAGACTTCGTATAACACAATCAAAATCATTGCTTCGCGGTGCACTTTCACTGGCGTATTAAATTGTGGAATAACCTGTCACTACTCAATTGCTGTTACAGACACTCGGAGCAGAGCCCGGAAAGCCATTTGTACTTTAAAAGTACTTACTGATCAAATAAAGTTAGCATTTCATCGGAGCAGTCAGATACGTGTCTGTCCATCATGAAGGAACCAGACCGACTCTCTAGAGTGAAAGCGCCAACCCCAAACTAGCGCTCTCCTCCACTTTATTCATACGCCCACGCCAATGAGTAATCAAGACATTACTCATTTTATAGATTAATGAAGGGAAATAGCATGTAAGAGAGGAGATCGTTTTCTGAACTCCTGTCCTCAGTTACATGCTTTAGATTACATTTTAAATATGTTTTTCTTAATCTGAAAGGCTAATAACAAGTGGGACTATTTTCTCGAAACGCCGATATCTTGCAGTATCGCCATCGAAGTTCTGCAAGGGGGGGGGGGGGCGGGTTTCCCCTCACCACTCACAACCCTGCGCATTCAATACTGATCGTTCGACCGCGCCAGGTATCCGCGAGGTCTTGGGCGTCTTGTCACGGATCGCGCGGCTCCCTTCTGTCGGAGATTCGAGTCCTCCCTCGGAAATAAGTGTGTGTGTTGTCCTTAGCATAAGTTAGGTTAAGTTAGATTAATTAGTGTGTAAGCCTGTGGACCGATGACCTCAGCAGTTTGGTCCCCTTGTCCTTACCACAAATTCCCTGATCGTTCGACGTATGCTTGTCCACTGCCTTCTCCATACTCTCATTTATGTTTACTTTGATCAATAAAGAAAATATATTAATTCATTTCGCCTAATGGGTGGCGTGAATTACTTTGGTTTAAATTTGGGTGAAGCCCTTACATTATTATTATTATTGTTATTATTATTATGATTATCTTCTTTCCTTTCTCAGACCTTAGGTCTGGTTAAAAATGGAAAGTGACGCGGACCTTGATCAAGCGTGACTTCCTTTTAACTGTACGGTATATGTTACATTGCTTTTAGGAACTTTTGGGTAATTGAACATGTATCAATAATTACAGATTTCTGTAGTTGTATATATAAATTTGGATGTAGCTGTATTGCGTTGATGTACTGGTGGATATTGTGTGGTGTGACTCCTGTAGTTGATAGTATAATAGGTATAATGTCAAATTTATCCTGATGCCACATATACTTGACTTCCTCAGCCAGTTGGATGTATTTTTCAATTTTTCTCCTGTTTTCTTCTGTATATTTGTTGTATTGGGTATGGATATTTAGATTCGTTGTGTTGATTTCTTCTTTATATTGGTGAGTATGATGTCAGGTTTGTTATGTGGTGTTTTATAATGGTTCTGTTCCGGTATAATGTGTATTCATCATTCTCCAGTACATTTTGTGGTGCATACTTGTATGTGGGAACATGTTGTTTTATTAGTTTATGTTGTATGGAAAGATGTTGATGTATTATTTTTGCTACATTGTCATGTCTTCTGAGGTATTCTGTATTTACTAGTATAGTACATCCGCTTGTTATGTGATCTACTGTTTCTATTTGTTGTTTGAAAAGTCTGAATTTATCTGTTGTGGTATTGGGATCTTTAATAATATGCTTGCTGTAATTTCTGGTGTTTATTGTTTGATCCTGTATTGCAATAACGAATCCTTCCGTCTCACTGTATATATTGCCTTTTCTTAGCCATGTGTTGGATGCGTCTTGATCGATGTGTGGCTGTGTTAGATGATACGGGTGCTTGCCATGTAGTGTTTTCTTATTCCAATTTATTTTCTTCGTATCTGTTGATGTTATGTGATCTAAAGGGTTGTAGAAGTGGTTATGAAATTGCAGTGGTGTAGCCGATGTATTTATATGAGTGATTGCTTTGTGTATTTTGCTAGTTTCTGCTCGTTCTATAAAGAATTTTCTTAAATTGTCTACCTGTCCATAGTGTAGGTTTTTTATGTCGATAAATCCCCTTTCTCCTTCCTTTCTGCTTAATGTGAATCTTTCTGTTGCTGAATGTATGTGATGTATTCTATATTTGTGGCATTGTGATCATGTAAGTGTATTGAGTGCTTCTAGGTCTGTGTTACTCCATTTCACTACTCCAAATGAGTAGGTCAATATTGATATAGCGTAAGTATTTATAGCTTTTGTCTTGTTTCTTGCTGTCAATTTTGCTTTCAGTATTTTTGTTAGTCTTTGTCTATATTTTTCTTTTAGTTCTTCTTTAATATTTGTATTATCAATTCCTGTTTTTTGTCTGTATCCTAGATACACTCCTGGAAATTGAAATAAGAACACCGTGAATTCATTGTCCCAGGAAGGGGAAACTTTATTGACACATTCCTGGGGTCAGATACATCACATGATCACACTGACAGAACCACAGGCACATAGACACAGGCAACAGAGCATGCACAATATCGGCACTAGTACAGTGTATATCCACCTTTCGCAGCAATGCAGGCTGCTATTCTCCCATGGAGACGATCGTAGAGATGCTGGATGTAGTCCTGTGGAACGGCTTGCCATGCCATTTCCACCTGGCGCCTCAGTTGGACCAGCGTTCGTGCTGGACGTGCAGACCGCGTGAGACGACGCTTCATCCAGTCCCAAACATGCTCAATGGGGGACAGATCCGGAGATCTTGCTGGACAGTGTAGTTGACTTACACCTTCTAGAGCACGTTGGGTGGCACGGGATACATGCGGACGTGCATTGTCCTGTTGGAACAGCAAGTTCCCTTGCCGGTCTAGGAATGGTAGAACGATGGGTTCGATGACGGTTTGCATGTACCGTGCACTATTCAGTGTCCCCTGGACGATCACCAGTGGTGTACGGCCAGTGTAGGAGATCGCTCCCCACACCATGATGCCGGGTGTTGGCCCTGTGTGCCTCGGTCGTATGCAGTCCTGATTGTGGCGCTGACCTGCACGGCGCCAAACACGCATACGACCATCATTGGCACCAAGGCAGAAGCGATTCTCATCGCTGAAGACGACACGTCTCCATTCGTCCCTCCATTCACGCCTGTCGCGACACCACTGGAGGTGGGCTGCACGATGTTGGGGCGTGAGCGGAAGACGGCCTAACGGTGTGCGGGACCGTAGCCCAGCTTCATGGAGACGGTTGCGAATGGTCCTCGCCGATACCCCAGGAGCAACAGTGTCCCTAATTTGCTGGGAAGTGGCGGTGCGGTCCCCTACGGCACTGCGTAGGATCCTACGGTCTTGGCGTGCATCCGTGCGTCGCTGCGGTCCGGTCCCAGGTCGACGGGCACGTGCACCTTCCGCCGACCACTGGCGACAACATCGATGTACTGTGGAGACTTCACGCCCCACGTGTTGAGCAATTCGGCGGTACGTCCACCCGGCCTCCCGCATGCCCACTATACGCCCTCGCTCAAAGTCCGTCAACTGCACATACGGTTCACGTCCTCGCTGTCGCGGCATGCTACCAGTGTTAAAGACTGCGATGGAGCTCCGTATGCCACGGCAAACTGGCTGACACTGACGGCGGCGGTGCAGAAATGCTGCGCAGCTAGCGCCATTCGACGGCCAACACCGCGGTTCCTGGTGTGTCCGCTGTGCCGTGCGTGTGATCATTGCTTGTACAGCCCTCTCGCAGTGTCCGGAGCAAGTATGGTGGGTCTGACACACCGGTGTCAATGTGTTCTTTTTTCCATTTCCAGGAGTGTATTTATAGGCATCTGTTTTTTCCATCGCTTTTATGCAGTCGCTGTGGTTATCCAATACGTAATCTTCTTGTTTAGTGTGTTTTCCCTTGACTATGCTATTTTTCTTACATTTGTCTGTTCCAAAAGCCATATTTATATCATTGCTGAATACTTCTGTTATCTTTAGCAATTGGTTGAGTTGTTGATTTGTTGCTGCCAGTAGTTTTAGATCATCCATGTATAGCAAAAGTGTGATTTTGTGTTAGTATGTTCCAGTAATATTATATCCATAATTTGTATTATTTAGCATGTTGGATAGTGGGTTCAGGGCAAGGCAGAACCAGAAAGAACTTAATGAGTCTCCTTGGTATATCCCACGCTTAATCTGTATCGGCTGTGATGTGATATTATTTGAATTTGTTTGGATATTAAGTGTAGTTTTCCAATTTTTCATTACTATGTTTAGGAACTGTATCAATTTAGGATCTACTCTGTATATTTCCAATATTTGTAGTAACCATGAGTGGGTTACACTATCAAAAGCTTTTCGGTAGTCAATGTATGCGTAGTGTAGTGACCTTTGTTTAGTTTTAGCTTGATATGTCACCTCTGCATCTATTATCAGTTGCTCTTTACATCCTCATGCTCCCTTGCAACAGCCTTTTTTGTACTTCATTTATAATTTTTTTTTGTGTTGTATGTGTCATTAATTTCTGTGTAATGACTGAAGTTAATATTTTGTATATTGTTGGTAGGCATGTTATGGGGCGATATTTAGCTGGTTTTGCTGTGTCTGCTTGATCTTAAGGTTTCAGGTAAGTTATTCCTTGTGTAAGTGTATCAGGGAATGTGTATGGGTCTGCAATGTAACTGTTAAATAATTTAGTTAGATGAGAATGTGTTGAGGTGAACTTCTTTAGCCAGAAATTTGCTATTTTATTTTTTCCAGGGGATTTCCAATTGTGCATAGAGTTAATTGCTCGGGTGACTTCATGTTGCAAAATTATCACTTCAGGCATTTGGGTTTGACCATACGTTGCTCCAGAAGTGTTCCATGTCTGTTATGTTTGGTGGGTTGTCTATTTTAATGAGTGTGTTATCTATTGTCTCATAAAATTTCTTTTGGTTTGTGTTGAATGTTTGGTTTTGTTTCCTTCAATTTTCACTTTTTCGTATCTTCTAAGTCGTTTGGCCAATGCTTGTAATTTCTGCTTCTTTTCGTCTAATTGCTCTATCGCTTCTTGTTGTGAGATTTTACCTAACCTTTTTCGTTTTTTGCCTGATATTTCATTTCTTATAAATTGTGTTAGCTGTCCGATGTCTTTTCTCAGTTTTTCTATTCTGATCTGTAGCCTGTGTTGCCATGCTGGTTTTGTGGGTTTCTTCTGTGTGTTGGTTTGTTCTGAACTCTGCCTAGTGTGTATATTTAGTGTAGTGAGTGCTCCTATATAAACCAGTAGTTGTAACTCTTCCATAGTTGTATTTTCATTTATTTTGTTGTGTATGATTGTGTTGATAGTTGTTATTGTTGTTTCGACTTGTGGGTTATTTGGTGGTATATACAAGAATGGTCTAATGCCTGTATATGTGTCTTTGTATTCTATATATGTTAGCTGAAATTTTTCTTCTATATCTAACATGCGTGTCACTTCATGTTCTATTTGTGCTTGTTTTGATGGCTGTCTTAAGATTTCGTTTTCCTCTGATTGTTTAATTGATGCGTGGTGTTCTTTGTTTGTTTGCTCTGGGATGTTTGAGTCAATTACTGTATTTTCTTCTTCTTCTTCTGATTGCACATTATTTTGTTCCAGTATTTGTTGTACTTGCTGTTTGATGTTTTCTAATTCTGACTGGGGTATCCTGTTATTATTATTATTATTATTATTATTATTGTTAAAATTGCTATTGAAGCCTTTAAATAAAATTGCGAAACAGATTGGATATATTTATACAGTACTACGTAACGGAGTTGCTACGTTACAAGGAAGATCAGAGGAAACGGTCACAGGACATGGAGGAGAGGAGATTCGGTCATGGGATGCAAAACAGAGATGTATGCTCAAGGGAGATGCAGAGTAGAATGACTAACGTTCGGATCGTGGACGCCGACATCAGCAGAGCACATACACATGACAGGCAATGATGGAGGGCCGCCTCGAGTACTGTGGTTCGACAGCAGTCGACGCAGCTCACGATAAGAATACATAGCGGCAGCAGCAAGCCATAAACAGATATATGTAGCGATTCGTTTTTCGGCTAGAAACGGCGGCCTCTAGAATGGTCGCACTGCACCAGCAGCAACATTATATTTGTTCACTGTCTGTTCCTCGCCCTGCAATCACTGTTTACCCATTAAAACAAGGCGTGTCTCGAAATATGATAAGATCATGACATCTACTGCATGAGATCCCTACTTGTCTCCAAACCTTGCCAATACATACTAATGACTGTTAACATGAACTCCTGTATATAACTGAGATGTTATTGTGAATGATTATTAACCCTTGCAATGTACAACTTTATATTGATGGAACCAATTCCAGATATTGTTATTGATGACTTTAATTTCATAGTTATTAAATCCAATGTCAAAGTAAAGAGACTCCCCTAAGGATAGGGCCTTTTAGACTAGATCACAGTATAAAAAATCCATATCATAACTTATTAATTAGCATTGTATCATGGGGAGAGAGCCGCTACTGAAGTCAGACCAGTCGGGTCCGATTGTGAAAGCACAACGATTACAAGAAACAACGAAGGTCTCACAAAGTGACTGAAACAATGTGTGATGAGAAAAAACAGTTTATTCAGGTAGTTACGGGAGAGCAAAATTTAATTCTGATGGAGGCCTGGAACTCGATTGTAGGAAAAGAAACAGAAGACAAAATAGCAGGAGAATAATGACTGGGAGGAAGGAATGAAAGAGGAAGCAGCCTGGTTGAATTTTGCACAGAGTATTATTTAATCATCGCTAACTCATGGCTTAAGAATCATAAAAGAAGGTTGTATACGGGGAAGAAATCTGGAGATTCCGGAAAGTTTCAAATTGATTATGTTACTGTAAGATAGAGATTTTAAACTGTAAGACATTCCCAGGAGCGGACGTGGACTCTGACTACAATTTATTGGTTATGAGCTGTAAATTTAAAGTGAACAAATGGCAGAAATGTACGAAATTAAGGAGATGGGACGTGGATAAGTTGAAAGAAGCAGAGGTTTTGGAGAGTTTCTGTGGGAGCATTAGGCAACGATTGACTACAACAGGGAAAAGGAATAAAGTTGAAGACGAGTGGGTACCTTTCAGAGACGAAATAGTGAAGGCAGCAGAGGATCACATAGGTAAAAAAAGGGCCTGTTAGAATTTCTTGGATATCACAGGAGATATGGAATTTCATGAAACATTAAAATATAAAACTGCAGCAACTGAGTCAGCCACAAGGGAAAACAAACGGCGAAAAAATATGATTGACTGGAAGTGTTCACTGGCTAGGCAGGAATGGCTAGAGAACAATGTAAGGATGTAGCAGCGTTTACAGCTACAGAAAATATAGATACCGTTGATGGTAGAAGTAAAGATATCTTTGGAGAAAAGAGAAGCAGCTGTATGCATGTCAAGATCTCAGATGAAAAATCAGTACTAAACAAAGAATTAAAAGCACAAAGGTTAGAGAAATATATGGGGGGCGGGTATATCACAAAGGAAATGCGTTGAAGGAATTGGTATACAAAAGGAACAGAACGTAGATAAAGATAAGATGAGAGACACGATACTACGAGAAGAATTTCACATGGAGCTGAAAGAATTACAGTGAAACATGCCCCTGGAGTAGACAACATTCCGTCAGAACTATTGATATCCTTGGGACACGTGGCCATGCCAAAAGTATTCCACCTGGTGTGCGAGATGAATGAGAGAGGCGAAATACAATCACATTTGAAGAAAAAAGTAATAAATCCACCTCTAAAGGAAGCAGTCGCCGACAGATGTGAATATTTCCCAACTATCAGGTTAATAAGTCATGGCAGCAAAACATTAACACGAATTATTTACAGAAGAATGAATACGCAGGTAGAAGCCGACCTTGGGGAAGATCAGTTTAGATTCTAGAAGAATGTTGGAATACGCGAGGCAATACCGACCATACGACTACCATTAGAAATTAGATCAGTGAAAGGCAGCATTTCTAGACTTAGAGGAAGCTTTTGACAATGCTGACTTGAATACACTCTTTGAAATTCTGAAGACAGCCAGGATAAAACAGAGGGAGCGAAAGATTGTTTGTACAGAAACCAGACGGCAGTAATAAGTGCTGAAACGTGAAAGGGAAGTAGTAGCTGAGAAGGGAGTGACACAGGGTTGTACCCTATCCCTGATGTTTTTCGGGCTATGCATTGAGCAAGCGGCAGAGGGAACCAAAGGAAAACTCGGGGAAAGAATTAAAGATGCGGGAGAAGGAATAAAAACTTCGAGGTTGGTCGATGACCTTGTAATTTTGTCAGAAACAACACAGTATTTGAAAGGGAAGTTGAACAGAATGGACAGCGTCTTGAAAGGAGGATATAATATGAACAATATCAAAAGAAAACAAAGGGTAATGGGAATGTAGGCGAATTAAATGTGGCAATGCTGAGGAAATTAGATTAGGAAATGAGACACTGAAGGTAGCAGAAATGTTCTGGTATTTGGGCAGTAAAACAACTGATAATGGCCGAAGTAGAGAGGATATAAAATGTAGACTGACTACGAGAAGACGAGTGACTCTGAAGCAAAGAATGTTGCTACCATCGAATATAGATTTAAGTGTTAGAAAGTCATTTCTGAAGGTATGTTTGTGGAGTATAGTCTAGACTAGAAGTGAAAGGTAGGCGATAAAGAGTTCATACAAGAATAGAATAGAAGCTTCTGAAATGTGATGCTACAGAAGAATGCTGAAGGTTGGAAGGGTACATCATGAAGAGGGGCTGAATAGAATTAAGGAGATAAAAAAAAATGTTGCGTAACTTGACTAAAAGTAGGGGTCGGTTGATAGGACACATTCTGAGACATCAGGGCTCCCAAATCAGGTACAGGAAACAAGAATATGGGGTAAAAATTGTAGTGGAAGACCGAGAGTCAGCAGGTTCAACAGGAGGTAGGTTGCAGTAGGTATTCGAAGATGACGAGGCTTGCACAGGACAGAGTAGCATAGAGAGCTGCGTCTAACAAGTCTTCGGACTGAAGATCAGAACAAAAACAACAACTTGATACTATTTTCATAAGACTTCATGTTCTACATTGAACGCTCAGTGATATTTTTATTTGAAAACGTCGTGTGTAACAAAATCAATTTTAGCCTTCAGTTTAACAAAACGTTTTTCTTCCTCTGCTCCTGGTATTTTCTTGCGTAATGTTCAAAACATATTTGCTAATTTCTATTTCGTTTCTACAAACATCACTGACCTCACCTCCTTGGAATTGTTTCGAGATATGCAAGTTCTAATCAAAATAGCTTCATAAATTTTACACTACTCCGATGGACACTCCCCCAGAATCTTGTATCAGCCATGGCGCACCTGCCGTCTCGTATTCGATGCATTTGAAGCTGCACCGTCTGTCGGCTGCGAATAGCAGTGTATCGCCTGCAGACTGGGCGCTGCGCAGTAACGGCGCGTGGTGTACACCACACACCTGCGACGCAGCATTTCTAGTTCTCTACGATGCTGCTTTTTATGCAGCTTGTACCCTCTTTCATTCGGAGACTTCATTTTATCCGTCGTTAGATCAGCGTTGAAAATCTTAATTTTGTGAAACCGTCGCATCTTTAAGGTACAGCCTCGTAGTACGGGTGTACGTGAATGCTAATTTCCTTAAGTTCTTAATTTTTCTGCACCATTAAACAAGTGGAATTCCGCTTTTCTCTTGAGAATATTTGCTTAATTTGCGCAATCGATGCAGTATTTCTGATGGATTTTGCTCTGTGAGCATTGCTCTGTTGTCTGACGTAAATTTAGTTTGGTATCAGGCCACAACTAGGTACAACGACTGTTCTCCAAATTTTTATATAGTTGTTATTACTTTCTTTCTTTCCTCGTGAAAAATCATTTAGTTAGATTATCGTATCATGTTTTGTAAATAACAAATAACTGCACTCGTACTTTATAGTCTGATATTTTACAAATACACAAATATCCAATGCTGTATTTATTTTTAACCAACCCCCTCGCCCCCTCCCCCCAACACCTTTAATTGTCGTATTACAAGTCTCTGCTATATCAGCGCAAGATCCAGATCAATGTAGTTCTCTACATACTAGTGGTTGAGCTTGTCATCAAATGGTTCAAATGGCTCTGAGCACTATTAGACTTAACATCTATGGTCATCAGTCCCCTAGAACTTAGAGCTACTTAAACCTAACTAACCTAAGGACATCACACACATCCATGCCCGAAGCAGGACTGGAACCTGTGACCGTGGCGATCACGCGGTTCCAGACTGAAGCGCCTAGAACTGCACAGCCACACCGGCCGGCAGCTTGTCATCATTTCGTAGTTTATGCTGGTTTTTTAGATTTAGGAAGTGGGTTACAATAGCTTTCCTAATTATAATGTAATGGTTTTCCGACGTGTGGAGTCCGCCGGAAAGAGCGAGAGTGGCTGAATTTTTCGAGCAGCATCTCTGGAATCCAGTAAAATTCGATTATCTGCTTCACTACCGCAACCCGCAAAAATGTCACGCATAAAAGACAGAAAGGCTGACCATTTGTCACATGCTATAAACATAATCCTGTCTCAGTTAATTTACAGTTTAACTCACTTAGCATTACACAGCTTCATACGCACATAGGTTTTCAATGTACGGTGTGCAAGTTATGCCGTTCTGGGGCCTTAAGGACGGCTACAAGTTATAGGGACGGTGATCAGAGACTGCATAAACATTTACATATTGTTCGCCAAAACACAGGATGACAAAAAGGATTTCTTAAACTCTGAAGTAAGTTCAGTGAACTGTAAGATAGACTGTACTCAGTGTTCCCCAGTTTGCCGAAAATATGATTAACTGGGTCCTGTTTTTACCACAACAATATGTGTTTCGCTCAATTTACAGCATCAGCTGTGGGCGTTTGTTTATTTTCAATGAAATTATAAAGATGCAGGTTCTAGGAACTTTGCAACTATGAATACTAGGTTATTGTAAGTCTTTATTTTAGTGCTTCTGTCTGTTGTATCCCAGAATGCTCAAACAGGAGGCCTATTTCTCATGGTGACGAAGCCTAAATTGTAACGTCGGAAAGAAACCTGTATTGAGACGAGAAACGTTGGCGTTCATCGACTTTCACATCTACTATTGTGTAGTGGACCTGTTCTGCTTCATTTCGTACATTATTAACACTGTTATTACTTTCGTATTTTTTATCTTTAGATATCAGTAAATTACTACTAAGGTTGAGCATAATTTTATAGGTGCGTATATCGTTGTCGAGTCGCAGCAGCTTTCTCTCACATACTCTGGTCCTCGTTAACGGTTCTAGTTGTTTCTTTGACAGCATGATTTTCTCGCTCGCTACACAGTATTTTCTGTAAAGGCGCTGCAGTCATGGACTGTGGGGCTGGTCCCGGCGGAGGTTCGAGTCCTCCCTCGGGCACGGGTGTGTGTGTTTGTCCTTAGGATAATTTAGGTTAAGTAGTGTGTAAGCTTAGGGACTGATGACCTTAGCAGTTAAGTTCCATAAGATTTCACACACATAATGCACATAATAACGCGTCTATAGTAATATGTTGTTCCATAACGTGTACAGTGTTTGCGGTAGTTGGTCATGAAATTTAAGAATATTCCAGATGCCTTTTGGCGCTCGTGCGTTTCTGCTTGTGCCTGCCTGATGTAAGTCAGTCCGTTTTTTCAGAAGTGTTATAACTGACTTTATACGTTGAACAGTGCCTTACTGGAAAGTGTTGTTTGCTTATTGATGAGTGACGTTTGTATACAATGAACGAAACTTTCAGATTCGTAAAACAGTTATACAGGCCAAAAGGAAAATCACAGACAGGACAGAATGAGCAAGGAAAGCAACGGCGACATTTCTAAAGACTCTTTTCGTCATTCGCCTGATGTGATTAACGGCAAAGGTGAGAAACTTTCTTCTCCATAGGAAGAAAGGGATTGGGACAGTGCTTCGCATGAATGTGAGTTCAGTAGAATGTTATTGATAACTGAGTAGAATACACTAATTGCAAACGTACATGTGTAACATATAATTTTAGTGGAGAGGAGACCTCTGAATAACAAAGTACTAAATATAAAAAAGTCACGTTAATCACGTTTTGCAAACTATATTCTATCTGCATCGTCAAAGTCGAAGACAGACCTTTTATAATACACTGGTGTGTGAAAATTATGGAGGTAAGTGTCTTTCGGACGGTATGTCACTGCCAAGTAACGTATGTGAATGAAAACTCGACCATACATAGCAGGAACTGTTAAAGTATAGTACCGAAGGTTTATCAAAGAAATACGCAAAGAGACGAACAGAAATGACACTTTCATTCAAAGACAATAATCACACTGAAGTAATCACGAGGAGTTCTTGTTCAAATGGTTCAAATCGCTCTGAGCACTATGGGACTCAACTTCTGAGGTCATTAGTGCCCTAGAACTTAGAACTAGTTAAACCTAACTAACCTAAGGACATGCCACACATCCATGCCCGAGGCAGGATTCGAACCTGCGACCGTAGCGCTCTCGCGGTTCCAGACTGCAGCGCCAGAGCCGCACGGACACTTCGGCCGGCAAGGAGTTCTTGTGGTAAGGCATTTCATGTCTTCACCAGCGCGGTTAACAGCCGTTGGATGGTCGTTGGTTCACCTACACGTCTTGCAAGACGTCACCCCAACGCATGCCTCACGAGCTGGACGAGATTTAATTCGAGGGAAACAGCAGGCCAGTCTATTCGCCGAATATCATCTCGTTCCAAGTGCTCCTCCACTTGCGCTGTTAGATGCAGTCGGGCATAGTCATCCATAAAAATGATGCCAGGCCCGAATGCATATCAGAAAGGACTCATATGAGAAAGGAGTACAGTACAGTATAATAATAACGTTGAAAATGCTGGACGTACACTCATTTGTCAGCAACATCGTCGAACATGATCGTTTTCATCGTCCAGGTGTTACCGTTTTTAGTTCACATAATGTACTCCTTCCCGATATGCGTCTTCACAGGGATGCACTGGGGCTGAATTCATTTCGGTGGATGGAAATACGCGACCGCATCGAATAGCGCATTTAGACGACCTCCGGGAACGAGAATATATTCGGCGCTTGGACTGACGAGCCCTTACCCCGACTAAAATTCCCATCGGGCTCGTGCGGGATGCGATGTGGAGACATACTGCAGAATGACCACATGAATCAACGACCATTAAACAGTTGTCAACTCCGCTGGTGGAGGAATGCAACGCCCTACCACAAGAACTCCTCGCCAACCTTATGGTCAGCATGGGACCACGTTTTGAAGCATGCATTTCTGTCCGTGGTGATCACACACACTATTAATAATCATGTCCCCCTTTAGGTATGTCCAGGAGATCATCATGAATCGCCATGACTTAAGTGTAACTACTGTGTTTGACTAAAGATCAAAGGTGGAAATCCAATCGAATGGTACCGACAGGCGCATCAAGGCTGCCTGGCCGCTGATAGTAAAGCAAACGAAACGTGAATGTGTGGATTGCATGAAAGATAGTCAGCATGGTGCAGCGAATAAATAACGCAGACTTGTTTCTTTGAATATCGGGAAGTCCCAAACCCCCGAGGGAACGCGCACGCACAGGCATCTACTATCAAAATCTAAAAATGTAATTTTCCCATAAAAAGCGACTAGACAACTGTTTTACCTTCCTAGCAATCATCGCGGGAAGGGGAAAATTCTGATCGATGTAATCTGTTTTCCACGAAATGTAGGTACCCAGGATTCGAGTTTTTTGAATCAGGTTAAGGGAATCCCGTTTATGTTCCACGTGTGCACCCTGTATCTTCCCCGTAACCGACTTCCAAGTAGGTGTAGCAATTTTAATTAGAGAACGTTCAATTATGACCCCAAAGTCCATCGTCTGCAGTTGCCCACGAAATGACAGCACTATCAAAACACCTTAAATTCATCAACCGACATTTGCCTTCGTTGATGCGGGCACCAGATACAAGGCAAAAGGCAGCCACGGTAGACTAAAGCAATGGAATCTCAGCATAAGAACGGAACAACAGCTTCACATCTTTTGCGTATGGGCGCACCAAGATCGTCTCGCCTAAGAGTGTCCCTCCTTGCAAATGAACGTCGACCCTTCGAAGAAGGGGCTTAAATGATACACCAAACGATGACAAAAGCGGATTTCCCTGAGGAAAAGCCCGAATCGGGATATCAGTTGGCCATTGACAGCCACCGAAGCTTGGATACCCGTAAACAAGTTAGACAATTCGTCTGTCAATAGTTAACTCAATGGCTTCCAGTACCTGCAACAGGAATCCCTTGCTGATACGGTCGAACTCCTTCCCAAAATACAAAAAAAGTCAGGGTGCAGGGAACTGATGTAACAGCGGCTACCGCCACATCATAACATTTAGCTACCTGGTCATAATAGTACTACCAGGAATACAACTTTGATGGTCAGAAACAACATTCTCCAACAACGCCGGTTGTTGGACGCCATCGTCACGTTCTTGTAATAATTTAATAAGGCAGTAGGGCGAGTTTTGTCAGTTTCTGCTGTGACCATAACTTTTAGAAATTAGCACAATTTGCAACCGTTACAAGAGTCGGGCGCCAGCCCCCCTTCAACACTTCGTTCAAAAGCAACGGTAAAGTAGTACTCAATTACGAGAAGGCGACCAGACGATAAAGTCGTAAACATCCATTACACTGAAAAATGTCTAGAAAGGCAGCATTATGAGCAGGTGTAAGTCTACGATCAAGAGTCCGAACAAGCAAATCGGATGGCTTATCAACAGGAACGGGCACCTCATGCAGTTCAACATAGAATTGACGGAAAGCATGCAATATGTCCTCCTGTGCAATCACAATATTGCTGTCCTCCATACGCGTAATGCGTGCACGTCTACGACGAGTTTGACGTCGAATCAGGTGATATATAGAAGTCAATTCAGCCGATATCAAGGAACAAGGTTTGGATCGCATCCTTGACCTTCCATTTGACGCTGCTTCAATTTTAACAGTTCCGCCTTTACATGCTTGACGTCTGCAATCCGTGCGGGAGGTTGATGCGCGCTATCATAAAGGTCACGCAAGAGAAAGTAGTAAAATTCTTACGTCCTCCGAAATTCCGGAGGTCTATCAGCGCAGAATCGTATCAACGTTCGTAGGAGCTACGGCTTTGCCAATTGAATCTACCATTCCAGTGTGGAGGTGTACTGCGCACTTGAACAGTGACCACGGCCCGACTTTTCAAGGATCACCTCATCGAGTCAGGGATCCTCTAAGTGCACCACATTCAAGAACTTCACCGACTGTCGCGCCTGATTTAATTAACAGTCAATGGGCAGTGGTCTGTGAAGCTGGCGCGGATAACATCAGCATTCCAAATTCTGTCACACATCCAGTCCAATAAATAAAAGCTGTCAAGCCCAATGCTAGAAGTACCTGTAAAATATGTAACTTTGACAAGAGTCGGATATTTACAGCCCCCAACGTCTTGCAGTTTCAAGGTACGAACTAAATATTGCAATTCCTGGCAGAGATTAAACCTGGGAGACTGATGGACAGAACGCAACACTCACATAATATCACCGTCTACCAAAATACTCTTCGGACTTTTCCGTAACAAATAAACCACTTCATCCTTGTAAAATCGGGAATGGTACAGAGTGCGTCCGGAGCCAGGTGGTGCATAAAAGAGACTCAAGGTCTGGTGAAGAGAAGTATAGCAAGAACTTCAACCCCATCAATGGGAATGACCTAACTAAAATCCATGGCAGTCCTCATGAAACACACGGGAGCCACAACACAGTGCAAAAACGACGTAGAGAAAACCGAGTGATCTGAACTTCTTTTAGAAATACGACATTCGAACAGGAATCATACAGGGTGGTCCATTGATCGTGACCGGGCCAAATACCTCACGAAATAAGCGTCAAACGGAAAAACGACAAAAACGGAACTCGTCTAGCTTGAAGGGGGAAACCAGATGGCGCTATGGTTGGCCCGCTAGATGGCGCTGCCATAGCTCAAACGGATATCAACTGCATTTTTTAAAAAAATAGGAACCCCCATTTTTAATTACATATTCGTGTAGTGCGTAAAGAAATATGAATGTTTTAGTTGGACCACTTTTTTCGCTTTGTCATAGACGGCGCTGTAATAGTCACAAACGTATAAGTACGTGGTATCACGTAACATTCCGCCAGTGCGGACGGTATTTGCTTCGTGATATAGGGTGTTTCAAAAATGACCCGTATATTTGAAACGGCAATAAAAACTAAACGAGCAGCGATAGAAATACACCGTTTGTTGCAATATGCTTGGGACAACAGTACATTTTCAGGCAGACAAACTTTCGAAATTACAGTAGTTACAATTTTCAACAACAGATGGCGCTGCGGTCTGGGAAACTCTATAGTACGATATTTTCCACATGTCCACCATGCGTAGCAATAATATGGCGTAGTCTCTGAATGAAATTACCCGAAACCTTTGACAACGTGTCTGGCGGAATGGCTTCACATGCAGATGAGATGTACTGCTTCAGCTGTTCAATTGTTTCTGGATTCTGGCGGTACACCTGGTCTTTCAAGTGTCCCCACAGAAAGAAGTCACAGGGGTTCATGTCTGGCGAATAGGGAGGCCAATCCACGCCGCCTCCTGTATGTTTCGGATAGCCCAAAGCAATCACACGATCATCGAAATATTCATTCAGGAAATTAAAGGCGTCGGCCGTGCGATGTGGCCGGGCACCATCTTGCATAAACCACGAGGTGTTCGCAGTGTCGTCTAAGGCAGTTTGTACCGCCCCAAATTCACGAAGAATGTCCAGATAGCGTGATGCAGTAATCGTTTCGGATCTGAAAAATGGGACAATGATTCCTTTGGAAGAAATGGCGGCCCAGACCAGTACTTTTTGAGGATGCAGGGACGATGGGACTGCAACTTGGGGCTTTTCGGTTCCCCATATGCGCCAGTTCTGTTTATTGCCGAAGCCGTCCAGGTAAAAATAAGCTTCGTCAGTAAACCAAATGCTGCCCACATGCATATCGCCGTCATCAATCCTGTGCACTATATCGTTAGCGAATGTCTCTCGTGCAGCAATGGTAGCGGCGCTGAGGGGTTGCCGCGTTTGAATTTTGTATGGATAGAGGTGTAAACTCTGGCGCATGAGACGATACGTGGACGTCGGCGTCATTTGGACCGCAGCTGCAACACGGCGAACGGAAACCCGAGGCCGCTGTTGGATCACCTGCTGCACTAGCTGCGCGTTGCCCTCTGTGGTTGCCGTACGCGGTCGCCCTACCTTTCCAGCACGTTCATCCGTCACGTTCCCAGTCCGTTGAAATTTTTCAAACAGATCCTTTATTGTATCGCTTTTCGGTCCTTTGGTTACATTAAACCTCCGTTGAAAACTTCGTCTTGTTGCAACAACACTGTGTTCTAGGCGGTGGAATTCCAACGCCAGAAAAATCCTCTGTTCTAAGGAATAAACCATGTTGTCTACAGCACACTTGCTCGTTGTGAACAGCACACGCTTACAGCAGAAAGATGACGTACAGAATGGCGCACCCACAGACTGCGTTGTCTTCTACATCTTTCACATCACTTGCAGCGCCATCTGTTGTTGAAAATTGTAACTACTGTAATTTCGAAAGTTTGTCCGCCTGAAAATGTACTGTTGTCCCAAGCATATTGCAACAAACGGTGTATTTATATCGCTGCTCGTTTAGTTTTTATTGCCGTTTCAAATATACCGGTCATTTTTGAAACACCCTGTACATAACCCGTGTTAAAATGGACCGTTTACCAATTGCGGAAAAGGTCGATATCGTGTTGATGTATGGCTATTGTGATGAAAATTCCCAACGGGCGTGTGCTATGTATGCTGCTCCGTATCCTGGACGACATCCTCCAAGTGTCCGGACCGTTCGCCGGATAGTTACGTTATTTAAGGAAACAGGAAGTGTTCAGCCACATGTGAAACGTCAACCACGACCTGCAACAAATGATGATGCCCAAGTAGGTGTCTTAGCTGCTGTCGTGGCTAATCTGCACATCAGTAGCAGACAAATTGCGCGAGAATCGGGAATCTCAAAACCGTCGGTGTTGCGAATGCTACATCAACATCGATTGCACCCGTACCATATTTCTATGCACGAGGAATTCCATGGTGACGACTTTGAACGTTGTGTACAGTTCTGCCACTGGGCACAAGAGAAATTACGGGACGATTACAGATTTTTTAGACACGTTCTAGTTAGCGACCAAGCGTTATTCACCAACAGCGGTAACCTAAACTGGCATAATATGCACTATTGAGCAACGGAAAATCCACGACGGCTGCGACAAGTGGAACATCAGATACCTTGGGGGGTTAATGTATGTTGCGGCATTATGGGAGAATGGATAATTGGCCTCCATTTTATCGATGGCAATCTAAATGGTGCAATGGACCACCCTGTATATAAGTTGACGGAGCGAAGCGAGCTGCAGGCCCGTTTCCAGCCGATTAACATTCAGAGAAATAAATGTATAAGCCTCTATACTTTAACAACAAGAAACAAAATTCTAGCTGCTGAATTACTCAGTACGTGATTAATATTTGTCATGATCTATTGGCGAGTCAAGTGAAGAGTCCGAGGATGATGGGGTTGCACCCACGCTGCTGGAATCTTTGTTTGTTCTTTTTACGAGTCACCGCTCGCTCAGGATGGAGACGTTGCTTACATCGAATACGAGGCAACACAGCATCTGTAGTCGGAGACGTAGGCAATTCTTCAATTTTATCCAAAGAGGAGCCTCACAGGCACACTCCAGAGAATGGGATCCTTCCTTACTAACAGTAACCTCTAATGGTGATACCAAGGGAACAGGTTGGTTTAGGGCTGCCTCAGGTTGCTACTGTTGAATCATGATATACAAGAAGGCCCACAACCTTCCTCAGGAAGGGGAATCCCGAAGGAATTACGTGAACCGCAGGAGGAACTCAAGGATTAAAGCTAGCGATATAAGGAGCTATTTTTGCACCACCCACCCCACAAGGAGTGCAGCACTCAGCATTACAAGATACATCAACTGACACTTATTTCAGGGAGGCGTGGGCGAGGAGGACACACATGTGACTTCACCATCCTGATAACGACGTCTCTTATGTTGCACCACTAACATTTCCGGCTTACCAACAACTATTTCAGGGCCTTGCTCAGAGAGTAACGGCGGAAATTCAGGAACAGGAAGCTGCACGTCCCTCTGTTGTTCCGTATCACCCGACGAAGACGTGGCACTAATATCGTGAGTAGCAAAAACTGTTACGGCGTAATGTCAAAGCGTCGGCATTACGTGTTTCGCACGTAATGAAGTTGCAATATTTACGTTATGAAAAGCAGTGTCCTAAGAAACAGCTATATTGAGGGGCAAAACAACAATAGTACACCACAAAAAAAATAAGAAACATGGTGAACAGCTTGAAGAAGGTCAAAACGCAAAGTTGTGCTTGTATATCTGTGATAAAGTGGTAGTGCGATCTCCAGATTAGATATGAGGAAACACAGATCAGCAAATCATCCCACTGATGACCCCTTAGCACAAGAACAAGGCGAAACGCGTCTGGGATAAATAAATTAGATGGCAGGAGGAATAGGCAGTTTTATTTACAATACAAGTATTATTTATTTTGCAGTGTCTGTGTTTTATGGTCCATTGTGCAACATTCTTCAGTCCTGATGCATGTCTGAAGGAACAGATACTGCTGCGATCTACAGTTGTATGAAAGAGAGAAAAAAGTATTTGAATAGCTGAAGTGGTTTCAGCGACCGTTCGCGTAAAATGTGAAATCCGGATTCGAGTCCCAGTCTGGCACAAATTTTAATATCTCACCTGGCAATAACAGTGACAAGTCGAAAAACGGCACTTAAGCTTGTGTTACTGAAAAGTACATGTGCAGTGCGCCATCATGCACGAACAAGATATGGAATTTAGTGCCAACAATACTTACTTGTAATTTGAAGGAGGCCTATAAGATTTCAATGTAACTTTTATTGAATTAGTTCTGTAAGTCGAGTTTTCACAAGCATCGCAGTTTTGAGATGTCACTGTTCGTGCTTGGGTGCGATAAGTAATCAATAAATTGTGTATCTTACATTTAATTGTATTCAGAAGTGCGAATACATTTCTTCTATATCATGCAGTTGTGGGTCATAGCAGTGTTTGTTCCTTTAGACGTTCATGTATGTCTGAAGGACATTGCATAGTAAACCATAAGACACAGACACTCCAAACCAGAATAAGATGCCAAGACAGGCAACGACAAAAATAAATGTCTCTACCTACGCAGGAATCATAGCATCTGTGCGAGTGCAGGACATTGACACAGGGCGACATATGAGGTTTGGATTAGTCTTGGACGCATGGTTAGATAGCCAAAGTGTTCGCAGTCGCTCTTCGGCAGGCTAGCGGCACGGACGTCTTGTTCACGTCCTCGCCGTGCAGTTCACTCGCGGAGGTGTTTACGTGATTCCGCCGTCCTACCACGCTACGATAACGGCTTATGCCCATAGAAAATAGACGCTGAAGATCAACTTTTCACCTGAATGTGCTCGAGCAAAAGCAAAAGCATTTCAAATCGAACAATTTATCAGAGATGAAGTGAAGATTGATTGGAACGATTTTGTTGGCATCCACCTGTCTATAGTGAGCAGTGTGGTGTACGTGAAACTGATTATTGAAGAAGTATGTGACTGAATTCTACGAGCTACTAGAAGTGGCCTTATATTCCGTCACTCTGACGGATACATCGATGACGTAACTGTGGAACATGAGGGACTTGGACTGCGGACAATCCGTGTGTTTGAACTCCCTAGCGATGTTCCTTCAGAGATGGTGGTATCTGTATTCTGCCCGTATGGAAAGGTGATTAGCCTCACAGCTGAAAAGTGGGTTCAGTTCACCACATACCTGGTTCTTAAATGGTTCAAATGGCTCTGAGCACTATATGACTTAACAGCTATGGTCATCAGTCCCCTTAGAACAACTTAAACCTAACTAACCTAAGGACATCACACAACACCCAGTCATCACGAGGCAGAGAAAATCCCTGACCCCGCCGGGAATCGAACCCGGGAACCCGGGCGCGGGAAGCGAGAACGCTACCGCACGACCACGAGCTGCGGACACCTTGTTCTCAATCGAGTACGACAGATCCGTATACAGCTAACCAAACATGTGTCATCCTACTTATATATTGGCGGATGCCGTGACATTACAATTTATTATAGCCAGCCGAAGACGTGGTCGGTATGTGGCCAATAATGACACCTCCATTCCAGCTGTATGCAGCCCAGACTCGCACAGCCACCCCTGGGAACCAGCAAGCCGCCACAGCCCCGACGACGCTCACGCTGACGTTTGTCGAGGTTCGCCAAAACAACCTCCGACCGCGATCAGCGCCGGGTCCTACTACTGGAACATCGCCGTCTCCGGTAGCTCTGCCTCCTATTCGTTGGAGAAGACCACAGAGAACGCTAATAACCAATGCTTGGCACAAGCCTCTCCCCCGATTCTGAAAGTAAGGCAAGAAAAAAATTTAACAGGCCCGTAACGCTGTTCTGCTCGCATTTATTTTTAGCTTACTGCAAATAATGGAGAAGTGTTATGAGTGGAACAGGGAATTGTACCTATGCTTTATAGATCTAGAAAAGGCATATGACCGGGTTCCTAGGAGGAAGTTATTGTCTGTTCTACAAGATTATGGAATAGGAGGCAAACTTTTGCAAGCAATTAAAGGTCTTTACATGGATAGTCAGGCAGCAGTTAGAGTTGACGGTAAATTGAGTTCCTGGTTCAGAGTAGTTTCAGGGGTAAGACAAAGCTGCAACCTGTCTCCACTGTTGTTCATATTATTTATGGATCATATGTTGAAAACAATTGACTGGCTGGGTGAGATTAAGATATGTGAACACAAAATAAGCAGTTTTGCATATGCGGATGACTTAGTTGTGATGGCAGATTCGACTGAAAGTTTGCAAAGTAATATTTCAGAGCTAGATCAGAAATGTAAGGACTATAGTATGAAGATTAGCATCTTCAAAACGAAAGTAATGTCAGTGGGAAAGAAATATAAACGGATTGAGTGCCAAATAGGAGGAACAAAGTTAGAACAGTTGGACGGTTTCAAGTACTTAAGATGCATATTCTCACTGGATGGCAACATAGTGAAAGAACTGGAAGCGAGGTGTAGCAAAGCTAATGCAGTGAGCGCTCAGCTACGATCTACTCTCTTCTGCAAGAAGGAAGTCAGTACCAAGACTAAGTTATCTGTGCACCGTTCAATCTTTCAACCAACTTTGTTGTATGGGAGCGAAAGGTGGGGGGATTCAGGTTACCTTATCAACAAGGTTGAGGTTACGGATATGAAAGTAGCTAGGATGATTGCAGGTACTAGTAGATGGGAACAATGGCAGGAGGGTGTCCACAATGAGGAAATCAAAGAAAAACTGGGAATGAACTCTATAGATGTAGCAGTCAGGGCGAACAGGCTTAGATGGTGGGGTCATGTTACACGCATGGGAGAAGCAAGGTTACCCAAGAGACTCATGGATTCAGCAGTAGAGGGTAGGAGGAGTCGGGGCAGACCGAGGAGATTGTACCTGGATTCGGTTAAGAATGATTTTGAAGTAATAGGTTTAACATCAGAAGAGGCACCAATGTTAGCACTGAATAGGGGATCATGGAGGAACTGTATAAGGGGGGGCTATGCTCCAGACTGAACGCTGAAAGGCATAATCAGTCTTAAATGATGATGATGATGATGATGATCTATTATGATCAGGGAGATTAATTTACTTTAAGTATGTTGACGTTATGTTAGAGCAATAATCATCAACGCCCCAGTTGACGACGGTAACAATGCAAAATAAGTTGCCTAACACTCTTTGTTGCTTCCATTCGCTTACAAAACCTCTGCACCGTTATATAATTTATATTATACTTTTGGGCCACTTTTTGCTGTGAAGATCATCCAGCACTTCATTTGCTGTATCAGCACAGGTTTCCATGGGGGTACCGCATCTATCAGTTTTCTTTTTATAATTACGCCTCATACCTTTAGAAAAAATAATTGTGTGAATTTAAAAAAATGGTTCAAATGGCTCTAAGCACTATGGGACTTAACATCTGAGGTCATGAGCACTCTAGACTTAGAACTACTTGTACCCAACTAACCTAAGGACATCACACACATCCATGCCCGAGGCAGGATTCGAACCTGCGACCGTAGCAGCCACGTGGTTCCGGACTGAAGGGCCTAGAACCGATCGGCCACAACGGCCAGACTGTGTAAATTATGGGAAAGCATAAACAATCCGGGGTAAGTTGTAACACCGTAACAAATTCCCCCGCCCCTTTGTAACAACTGACCCCAAGCTACGCTGTGTTGTGGAATTGTGGAAAACGTTAAAACAAAAAGTTTTATTATGAAATTTTACGTATATCACTACGTACCTGAATGTTTGACGCTCAACTGTTACAAAATACGAACTAAAATCCACAATTTTCAGCGAACTATAAAGAAATACATACAACATAAAAAAATACTCCAGCACAAGCAAAACACACTTTCTGTCCCTAGCGCTTTATTACCAACTGCCAGCCGATATAGAAAGGATGGGAGGAGGGAGACGCTCAGTGCTACCATCTGGTGGAGAAACGAGGAAAGTGCTCTGAAGCTTAAATTTTTAGAGCCAAGTAACAGCTTGCGCCGTGTAACAACTAGCCCCGGTCTCCCTACTCGAAATATTGTCCATGCCATGGGCTCATGTCGAGCACATAGGTCAGATCTCATTGTCTCCAAAGTGTGCATACCTTGAACTGGGAGATTTGAAAACGATCCTAGCTTCAAACATAGCCTCCTCTACAATCCCTAGAAGCTTGTAACAGAAATCGTCAAATACCTTGTATATTTTTGTAAGAATCTCATGTTAAGTGTCAGTGAAGCGTCAGATTTATACAAAGTTATATCGCAAGAGTTAGTGTGCTTAGGCCTCGTAAATTTCTACGTATTGCAGAAATGATTTCCTGTAGCGTCCCTGTGTTATGCTCCTTTGGAAATACGTAACGAAACAATGATATACAATTCGTTTGATATGACACATGATGCCGAACAAACGAGGCTATCTTGCAAGGAGGTATACCTAATGGCCAATTATTGGTGCTCGTTCTCAAAGCAGCTTCCATTCAAGTAGCAGACACGTGTGTATTCCTTCTACCGCTCAAAATATTTCTGCATGTTATTTTCCGCTCAGCGGCACAGAGGCTCCGCTATTTTTGCCTTTACCTTTTCCACTGTCGTCTAATGAGTCCTTTTAACGCAAATTTCATTTTAGTAAATGGAAACAGACCGCACGTTACCAAAGCAGTTGAGTGAGATATACCTACTAGGATTGCGATACATTTACAAGCCGAAAATTCCTACACAAATAAAGCATTGTGGTCCGGCGCATTAATAATTATGTAAGGCGGATCCGTTCCTACGCAACTGAGGTCTCTCCATTTTCGTTTTAGACTATTTGACTGAGCACTGGGTACTCATTATACCGCCGGCCAGAGTGGCCGAGCGGTTCTAGGCGCTACAGTCTGGAACCTCGCGACCGCTACGGTCGCAGGTTCGAATCTTGCCTCGGGCATGGATGTGTGTGATGTCCTTAGGTTAGTTAGGTTTAAGTAGTTCGAAGTTCTAGCGGCCTGATGACCTCAGATGTTAAGTCCCATAGTTTTCAGAGCCATTTGAACCATTTGAACTCATTATGCCACAGTGATGTCCTGGGTATCAAACATTAAGCATAGCATTCAACTTCGAGTGAATCATCATTGCCTCTTAATCTAAATCTACATCGGTACTCTGAAAATCACACTTAAGTGCCTGACAGCGCGTTCATCGAACCACTTTCACAGTAATTGTCCATTATTCCACTCTCGAACAGCGCGCGGAAAGAACGAACACATATCTGCCCGTGCAGGCTCTGATTTCCCTTATTTTATCATGGTGATCGTTTATTCCTATGTAGCTGGGCGTCAACAAAGTATTTTCGTATTCGGGGCAGAAAGTTGGTGATTGAAATTTCATGAGAAGATTCCGCCGCAACGAACACGCTTTTGTTTTAATGATGTCCACTACAAATCCTATATCATGTCAGTGACACTCACTCCCGTATTTCGCGATAATACAAAACGTGCTGCTCTTCTTTCAACTTTCTCGATGTACCTCGTTAATCCTATCTGGTAAGGATTCCAGATCCCGCAGCAGTACTCCAAAAGAGGACGGACTAACCAAGTGTAGGTAGTCTCTTTAGGAAATCTGTTACATTTTCTAAGTGTTCTGTTAACAAAACGCAGTCTTTGGTTTGCCTTTCCCACAACATTCTCTATGTGTTATTTACAATTTAAGTTGATCGTAATTGTAATTCCTGGGTATTTAGTCGAATTTAAGGCCTTTAGATTTGACCGATATATCGTGTAACCGAAGTTTAACGCATTCCTTTTAGCACTTATGTGGATGACCTCACTTTTCTCATTATTTAGGGTCAATTGCCAATTTTCGCAGCATACATATATCTTTTCTAAATCGTTTTGCAATTTGTTTTGATCTTCTGATGACTTTACTAGATGATAAACGACAGCATCATCTGCAAACAACAAAGACGGCTGCTTAGATTGTCTCCTAAATTCTTTAAATATTACTTCTTTTGTAATGGAGATTTTTAGGGCATCAAATGGCGCTTGGTTTCTCGATTTCACTTCAAATTACACGTCTCGCAAAGTGCCAAAATACCTGTTTTTTAAAAACTGAGTTCTTCGTTAATATGTTCATAACTTCAGAATGAACCTCGTTTCTCCTTTCCTTTTATTCAGACAGTTTTCTTTCTGCGCAATGTTTGCACGCACTTTTCGTACGTGATGTCCAATGGCAGTACTTTGGAATTTCCACGAATACCCATATTCTGGATTGCTACCTGAGCTTTTGAGTATCTTCTTCGATTCTTGATGAACCTGGCATGTTTGGTCAGTCATCGTCTTTCATAGAATTCCTGCTTTCATAAAATCTACACGCCATAATTACGGTGAATACCATGAACTACATAGTGTTTATTCTCTCTTCAGTGACTACCGACCAACATTCACTGATTGACTCCTGCTTTCCTTTTGTCCCATTCAACTATTAGCTCATTCAAGAGTTTACAATTGCAGCCCGTAAGTTGCTTTATGGTGCTACAAATTATTCAAAAGCTATAGCCATTTTAACTTATTTCTGAATATATTTTCTTATTGATATAAATCAATCTAACAATTATATTAGGTCTGTTGTTTTCAAAGTTAAGTTAATTCGGAAGTAGTCTTCTCCTGCCTCAATAAGTTAACAGACAGCACTTCGAGTCCAGATGCAATATTGATAATGTCATAAAAATGTGTTAAGGTGAGGTGAAAGATATCAGGAAACAATGAACTTCAACCATTGTTCACAAGCCTTAGCCTCCGATTCATACTACATTCATATAAATCATATCTCCAGTAAGCATCATATCTTAAACGAAGTGATTCAGAGCTCTGCTTTACAGTCGAAATAGGATCTTCAAAGACGAAATAGACAAATTCAAAACTCTATTACAAGCAGGGAATTAAATTATTTTAATCAATACTCGATCACAGGCTTTACCTCTCTTGTCAGTTCTTGGTAAATATAATCGATTTGATTCCTACAACTGTGACGTTCGGACTCTCCAGTATCCGAACTCCCGCACACCTCGTTAAAAGCACCTTGCTTCAAGCAATTAAATTTTCTCTGGCTATAGCATTACTCGTTTGTCACTACGTCTCTACTTTATGGTTTCTGGGAATACGTTCTCAGTAACGTTTCTTTGCTGAAAAGGCTTTGTCAAACGTAATTTGTAGCTATCTGTCATCCAAATTCTGAAAATTAGAATATCTATATTAAAATAATGTACGTAAACACCGTAATTTTACAGCTCCAGTATAAGCATCGCTTCGTTTGGGCTGTGGTAGCAGAAAGTGACACGCAGATATGCGCAGAAGTAATGTGTAAGCAACATCGTGTCCCTAAGTAAGAACCGTCCGGGGTGGCCGTACGGTTCTAGGCGCTACAGTCTGGAACCGCGTGACGGCTACGGTCGCAGGTTCAAATCCTGCCTCGGGCATGGATGTGTGTGCTGTCCTTAGGTTAGTTAGGTTTAAGTAGTTCTAATTTCTAAGGGACTGATGACCTCAGATGTTAAGTAAGTCCCATAGTGCTCAGAGCCTTTTGAACCTTTTGAACAAAGTCATAAGCAGACAGAACCTGTTTTAATGAATAGTTATCGTCGGTTTGTTGGACAAACTACCAATCTGTTGTTTCTATCTTCAGTCTCGATTACAAATAAGTCAACATAAGGATGAGATTGAATAACTAATACTAAAATATTTGTTAGCTGACGGAAAACTTTATGGTATACACTCCTGGAAATGGAAAAAAGAACACATTGACACCGGTGTGTCAGACCCACCATACTTGCTCCGGACACTGCGAGAGGGCTGTACAAGCAATGATCACACGAACGGCACAGCGGACACACCAGGAACCGCGCTGTTGGCCGTCGAATGGCGCTAGCTGCGCAGCATTTGTGCACCGCCGCCGTCAGTGTCAGCCAGTTTGCCATGGCATACGGAGCTCCATCGCAGTCTTTAACACTGGTAGCATGCCGCGACAGCGTGGACGTGAACCGTATGTGCAGTTGACGGACTTTGAGCGAGGGCATATAGTGGGCATGCGGGAGGCCGGGTGGACGTACCGCCGAATTGCTCAACACGTGGGGCGTGAGGTCTCCACAGTACATCGATGTTGTCGCCAGTGGTCGGCGGAAGGTGCACGTGCCCGTCGACCTGGGACCGGACCGCAGCGACGCACGGATGCACGCCAAGACCGTAGGATCCTACGCAGTGCCGTAGGGGACCGCACCGCCACTTCCCAGCAAATTAGGGACACTGTTGCTCCTGGGGTATCGGCGAGGACCATTCGCAACCGTCTCCATGAAGCTGGGCTACGGTCCCGCACACAGTTAGGCCGTCTTCCGCTCACGCCCCAACATCGTGCAGCCCGCCTCCAGTGGTGTCGCGACAGGCGTGAATGGAGGGACGAATGGAGACGTGTCGTCTTCAGCGATGAGAGTCGCTTCTGCCTTGGTGCCAATGATGGTCGTATGCGTGTTTGGCGCCGTGCAGGTGAGCGCCACAATCAGGACTACATACGACCGAGGCACACAGGGCCAACACCTGGCATCATGGTGTGGGGAGCGATCTCCTACACTGGCCGTACACCACTGGTGATCGTCGAGGGGACACTGAATAGTGCACGGTACATCCAAACCGTCATCGAACCCATCGTTCTACCATTCCTAGACCGGCAAGGGAACTTGCTGTTCCAACAGGACAATGCACGTCCGCATGTATCCCGTGCCACCCAACGTGCTCTAGAAGGTGTAAGTCAACTACCCTGGCCAGCAAGATCTCCGGATCTGTCCCCCATTGAGCATGTTTGGGACTGGATGAAGCGTCGTCTCACGCGGTCTGCACGTCCAGCACGAACGCTGGTCCAACTGAGGCGCCAGGTGGAAATGGCATGGCAAGCCGTTCCACAGGACTACATCCAGCATCTCTACGATCGTCTCCATGGGAGAATAGCAGCCTGCATTGCTGCGAAAGGTGGATATACACTGTACTAGTGCCGACATTGTGCATGCTCTGTTGCCTGTGTCTATGTGCCTGTGGTTCTGTCAGTGTGATCATGTGATGTATCTGACCCCAGGAATGTGTCAATAAAGTTTCCCCTTCCTGGGACAATGAATTCACGGTGTTCTTATTTCAATTTCCAGGAGTGTATTTCAGATTAATCACCAATAGTAATTTAGGTTTAATGCGGGGACTGGAAACAGAGCTGGCTAGAAAGTCGCCGTGTTGTACCGTACGCCTTATAGTTACTACCCGACCACTATATTATTGCACTTGGCGTTCCATGACCGTTAACAGAGACACGCGATAACGTTACATTAAACAGGTGCAGTGGTGACTGAGAAAAGCGCATCGCACTGTGTACGATTTCAAGACAGTTGTGCTTACATTTGCAGGTGGCCCAGCGTGTCTTCGTGAAATATCACGATAGAAACTTACGATAAGCCGGCCGAAACGCTCTCATTCCTAGGTGCAATAATACTGTGGTTGACTAATACACTCTACAAAGACGTTAGCAGCAACACTCTTACACACACGCTTCGGTAGGTACCCTTCAAATAAGAGGAAGCATAAGATTTCTGCAAGACAGAGCTCCACGAAATTTCAGTCAGTTGACTTGATAAGCACTGGGTTATATCTACCATGACATGTGGGTATGTAGACGACGTTCAGTCCCATAGCCCGTACCTTCCTCCGACTTCAGTGCTCCGGATTATTATATCCGCAGCCACCTAAGACGGCTAAGGCAGTAAAGCCAGCTAACAGTCCAACTGCAGAGACGTTTTGCAAATTTATTATGAAATCTTGAAAAATACGTCGGTACAGTCCCAAAGACTCAGGAAGTGTGCGAGAGTCCACGGTATGTCGGTTGCATGCCTTTGTAAAAGCAAGCATTTTGTACGTTAAACATTTGCAATGAGTTACTGACTTGAGAATTTCCCTTCGTTTTAGTTATTAGTGAAACAAAATTCTGAGCTTTGGACACACGCCGTTATTGTCATTTTTCTTGTTTAAATGCGAGAAGTCCGCCACCAAAGTTCGTAAGAGTAAAGTGCTCAGGGTAAGTTTTGCATCATCCTCACGTTATACATAGCTTGTGTTTTTAGGATCGGGAAGTCCGTCCTCAATAGTCTTTTGACCTCAGGAATTCGTTCTTTCAGTAATTGAGATAAAATTAAAACAGTGTTTCTAGCTCTGTTTAGTGCTGCTCGTTATATCTCCTAATGATAACGAGACAATGAGACCTTAGTACGCTATTCAATCTGTCAAAAGGCCTTGAAGAGCTTTTTCAGGCTTAGACCACGTGATCAGTGTCACTTTACAACAAGAAGGGTTGTCAGTATGGAACGTTGCTCGTAGAATAGACCACACCACAGTGACGTCTTTCCACCACTCAGTCGCTCTCTTGAGACACAAAACAATGAAGACCAGCCTCGTAGTGGACGACCGCAGTCAACATCAGCTGATGACTACACCTACAACTTATCGCTTGCACGTGACTTGGGGAAGAATGCATCAGAGATGCGTGCTGTCTTCGGGAGGCAACTAAAGGTCTATGTCTACCCAGACAGTTTATAGCTGTTTCCACACGAGAAATTTAGACTCAGCGCACCCACTGCGAAAAAACACTTCAAATCTTCTCAGTACTGTGGCGTGAGAAGATAGTGGATAAAGAAACACTTGGCATGAAACCTGGTTTCTTGACTTCTAGTTCTCTTCAGTAACTAGTGTGAGATATCTGACGCCTGACGATCGCCGAAGAAGATTTTGGATGCGAATAGACGACAGAGCTCGTCTAGGGCATATATCCACTAGGGTTTAAATGGCGGAATGGTCAGTTGTGTTTTGGGCCAGTGTAATGTACGTACGATAAGCGCTCCTTACCCATATCGACAGTACTTTAAGTGACGTTCAGTATCGGAAGAAGATCTTCCAAACTACTGTCCAACCATACAATGAACATTTCGGCGATGGCTTCGTCTTTTAAGACGGTAGTGCACGAGACCACCGAAGACACCTCGTGAATGTCGTCCAGGAATAGGAATGAACCGAATTGAATGTGTTCCCATATCTTCTTACATGAACCCAACTGAGCATGCCAGGGGCCAGTTAGTACTTGCAGTGCGTCGTCGCAGAAACCCTCTTCAAACCGAGCAGGGTGGTGCCGTGGTAAGACATCCAACACTCATTTGAGAGCTTTCTGTTTTTCATGTTTTCACTAAAACACATAGTGCAAATACCGAGAGGATTCCTCTGGGAAGGACAGTACGGATTTCTTTCCATATCCTTAACCTAGCGGAGCTTGTACTAAATTCTTCATGTCCTCGTGATCGACAAGACCTTAACCTTCGAACTGGATGTTCTCGGAAGGGTCACCTATAAAGAGACGGTCACGTTTTCGATGCAAGCATAACAAGGTGCATCCAAGCATGATACAATCCACGGGATGGAGGGAGACGGTACTAAATGTTATTCAGCAGCAGATTTTTTCGCAAACGTTGATTGATTTGTGTTTGGTTCGCAGTACAGTGATGTTTTTTAATGTCACGTGGCTTTTTCTTTCATTCCCTGCTCCACTAGAATCTAAGTCTTCACACGTTTGCACGTATACAGCCGGTGGAGAACACCATTTGAAAAATTTTGTTTGACGTTCCACTTTGTAGGAAAATGTCTTACTCAAGGCATTTTCGAAGAGATATACAGAGAGAGAGAGAGAGAGAGAGAGAGAGAGAGAGAGAGAGAGAGGGAGAGAGAGGGCAGTATGCTCCTCTACAACGTCGCTCAAAGATTAGGCAGCGGCATAGCCATGAATCCTGGACCTGATCGTGAAATTAGTTGTTTATACCTAAGTTGCAGGTTCGAATCCTACCGCGGACATGGATGTGTGTGGTGTCCTTAGATTAGTTAGGTTTAAGTAGTTCTAAGCCTAGTGGACTGATGGCCTTAGATGTTAGGTCCTATTGTGCTCAGAGCCATTTGAACCATTTTTTGAACCATTTTATATCTAAGCTAATACAGTAGTATGCAACTGAAGTGAATGTGATCAAATTAATCTAAGACCTTACGTAATTTACGCCCGTATTTTATTTCATATTGTGCCCAACAACACCTGTCTAAGAAAATTTGACTGACGAGTCTAACAACACGCGTAAGATAAATCTACGTTTCCATCCATACTCTACAAACGATTGAAGTACAAAGTACAGCTATTGGGACTTAGCTCTGAGCACTATGGGACTTAACATCTGAGGTCATCAGTGCCCTAGAACTTAGAACTACTTAAACCTAACTAACCTAAGGACATCACACACATCCATGCCCGAGGCATGCAAAATGAAAATCAAGGGTCCCAATAAACGTCCCTGAGACACAACTTGATCTACTACATTAACATCTACATGATTACTCTGCAATTGTCAATTAACTGATGGAGGAGGTTTGATCGAACCGCTTTCCAGCTACTTAATCTGCGTTCCACTTTCGAACAGTGCGAACTCTGGTTTCTCTTATTTTACTATGATTATCATTTCTCTCTATGTAGGTGGAAGCCATAGAAATATTTTCGTATTCGGAGGAGAAAGTTGATGATTGCTATTTCGTGAAAATATCTTGCCGCAACGTTACACCTTTGTTCTAAGGAGTGTCACCACAACTAGCGTATCATGTCCGTGACACACTCTCCCCCTACTTCGCTAGAGTACAAAACGAACTATCTTCTCTGAACTTTATCAATGTTGGCCGTCAGTTCCATCTGATACGGATCCCACACCGCCCAGCTATACACCAGAAGCGGACGGACGCCTGAAGTTACTTCTAAATTGTCGATGACCCTCCATCCAACATAACGTGCTTCATCCTCCCCACTGAAAACTGCTTTTCGGAAATAGAAGAATTCTGCATCTAACTGACTGCCTTGATCTATGACTTCGAGGTTGTTATGTGAGAAATGTGCGAGTTGGGTTTCGTATGATCGACGTTTTCGGAATCCATGTTTATCAGCATGGAGGATATCATTCAGTTCGATATATCTCAATACGTATGAGCTTGGAATGTGTTCTACGATTATACAAAAAAAAATCTATGTTTGGGTACGGGACGGTAGTTTTGTACGTGGTTGCTGCTACCCTTCCTGTAGACGGGCGTGACATGTGTTTCCTTTGAACCATTGGGTATGGTTTTTTGTTCGAGGGATCTACGCCTGAAAATTCAATGTACAAGCTTATAGGGATTCAATCGGGACGCAGAACATTGTTCAGGTTTTGTGGTATCAGCTATTTCATAGCACCATCGACAGTAATATCCATATTACAAAAGTTTTTGGTGGTGCGCGAATAAAACTGGGACAATACCCCTGGATTTTCATTTGTAAAAGAACATTTGAAAACC